>NW_018220307.1:40397-78360 GCF_001263595.1 Phalaenopsis equestris
CAGATCATTTAATTCTGAAGATATAATAACAGGTAGTGCAGATGAGTCTCCCCGAAGCACATACTTCAAGTGGCTAAGCAATATTTTCAACTCAAGTTCAAGTGGTTTTATAATTGACAGAACTAGATTCTTATCGGCATTTTCTGTAATATCCAACATCTCAAATCTTTCCTCTACATAATCTAATTTTTCATTTTCTAATTCGTCCAAAATAACTTCATCACTCTCTTCAAATTGTTCTTTCTCTTCAAAATGTTCTATAAAATGTTCCTTCAATAGATGTTCACTAATGTCCATGTGAAAACATTCATTATCTCTTTCGACAGTAGGGTATTTCATAGATTTTGTAATGTAAAAAAGTTACTTCTTGATCGTTAACTCTCATTTGTTAGTTCTCCTTTTTAAACATCGATCATAGCTTTTCCAGTAGCTAAAAATGGTCTCCCTAAAATGATAGGTATTTCTTTATCTTTCTCCATATCTAAAAGGATGAAATCCACAGGAAAGATAAATTTATCAACTTTTACTAACACATTTTCTATAACTCCCTTAGAATATGTAACTGAATGATCTGCTTTCTTAAGTGTTACAGAAGTAGGTGAGACTTCTCCTAATCCTAATCTTTTGAAAATTGATAGAGGCATAAGATTAATGCTGGCTCCAAAATCACATAAAGCTCTTCCATAAAATTTTTCACCAAGCACACAGTATAGTGAAATTGCCATGATCTTTTAATTTTTTTTTAAGCTTTTTCTAAATAATTGCACTACACTCTTCGCTAAGTGCAACAGTTTTTTTATCCGTGAACTTCCTTTCCTTGTTCAAAATATCTTTCATAAATTTCACATAATTGAATTTCACATAATTAAATTTCACATAATTGGGCATTTTCTCTACAGCATCTACAAAGGGAATATTTACCGTTAACTTCTTAAGAATTTCTAAAAATTTGGAAAATTATTTATTCTGTTTGTGTTTCTTCAATCTTTGAGGAAACGGTGGTGGAGGTTTCTCAACAGTAATTTTCATTGGTGTAGGTGGATATTCTAAATCTGAGTACTCATGATCCTTTTCTTTTTCGGTATCCACTTTCTCTTTTTCAGTTTCTGTTTCTTTTTGTACTCTTGTCTCCAATTCTTTTCAACTTAGTAATTGTATCACCTTTATTTGTTCTTTTCCTTGATCTTTAGGATTTGGTTCCATAGTACTAAAAAAAGTTCCTAATGTTCGGTTACTAAGCCCAGTAGAGATATGCCCTAATTGATTTTCAATGTTCTTAACAGAAGTTTCTTGATTTTGTAATTGATTTCCTTAAATTTGTAATTGATTTCCTTGGACTGCAACTGTTGACCCATTTTTAATATCAGCACTTCCATAAACAACTTCTTCTCCTTAATTTGAGTGTCACTGTTAAATCCTGAAGGATAAGAAGGTCTATAGTTAACATTTCCTTGGTTGGATGAATTTCCTAATGGGTTCACTGGGTTGTTTGCCCATTGTTGATTTGTATAAGAATTGTTATTCCAATTAAAATTTAGATGATTCTTCCAACTTGGGTTATAATAGTTTGAATAAGGGTTGTTGGGTCTATTAATAGCATTTAAAGTCTCATATGAAGGTTGAACATCCATAAATTGCCCAGATGAATTCTCTTCCATCATAGGAGGTGTTGGAGAATAATTCATCCTATAATGATATAATTTTTTTGATATTGCAGAAATCTGTGAAGCTAACTTACATATTGCATCCGAATCATGGATACTAGCTACTCTTTTAGGATTTACCCTTTCAGAGGGCCATTGAAAATTGTTGGTAGTCATCTCTTCATTAACAAATAAGTCTCAACAAAAAAATTTTGACATTAAAGAACCACCAGCCGCAGCATCTATAATCAATCTAAGTGATCCCACCAATCCATTATAAAAAGTTTGAATTATCAGCCAATCTGGTAAGGAATGATGAGGGCATTTTATAAGAAGATCTTTAAACCTCTCCCAAGCTTCGTATATTGACTCTCCATCAATTTGACAGAACGATGTTATGTCATTTCTAAGTTTGGCAGTTTTGGATGGAGGGAAATAATTGGATAGAAAATTGGATAGAAATTCTCCCCAAGTTCTAATAGATCCTGTGTGATAAGTCTTCCTAAGTTCTGATAGATCCAGGTTCTAACGAGTTTAATCACATCTTATCTTTATCCAAAGGAAAAAGAGAAAAAAAATCTAAGTTTGATAGAATCATTTGAAACTCTCTCATATTTAAAAGTAGCAAACAATTCTAAAAAACTAGCGAGGAGTAAATTAAGATCTTCATTTGGTGTACCTTTGAATTGATTATTTTGTACCATTTGAATAATAACAGGAGCTCAAATGAATTAGCAGCTACATCAAGATTTCAGATAGATAAGTGAATTTCATCTGCTGTAGGATTTGCATAATCTTGTAGGGGTCTATGTTGGTGTTCATTCTCTATTCCTTGATTTTTCATGTTGTTTTCCATTGTATCAGAATTGCTAGGTTCTCTTCTCAATCTTCTAATTTTTTTAACAATGTGTTCTAATTCTGAATCGTAGTGTATAAGATTTTCATATCCAAATTTACGCATATAATTTGAAATCAGTACACAGTAAAACAGTTAACTAAAATATGAAAATAAGTTGTAATTCAAGTAAAAATTTTCTAATAATCTTAATTCGTCCGTTACTCTAATTGTGATTTTTGTTTACTCCTCGGTAACGGCGCCAAAAACTTGACAGTGACTTTTTATATACTTAAAAATATAAGTATGTAATACTGCTGCTAAAAGATTTAATTCCTCAGCAACTGTACCAAAACTTAATAACAGTTATAGATTCGATAAAGATGGATGCATAAAATATTCAATAATTGTAAAGTCACACTTATCAATGCAAGTATACATTTCGCTCAAGTAATATAGGGCTCTAATGGAGTCTAGATGTCGATCCCACAAGGTGTAATATTAGAACTACGAACTAAGATTCTAGGAAAGCAATACTTTAATCGCAACAATGGAATTCAATTTGCTTATCTCTCACTAATAAGCAATTGAAATAAATATATAATTTTAATAACTATTAAATAACTATTTATACCAATGAAGGCTCTAATGTGATACTCAATATATAAGAAAGCATCCTTCTCCTTGTCAAGAAATTATAGTGAATTAATAAAATGAATTAGTTCAATTTATATTGTGCCAAATTATTTGTATTGTGCTCAGTTCTATTTGTATTGTGCCAAATATGAGCATACCAATTCTTTAGCGTTTGGTATAGGCATAAAGAAGATTGACTAATCCTACGCTTGTTTACTGAATCTACGGCTAGGCAGGGAGGATACCGACTCTAACTTTGGAGCTCCCACGTTCTCCTCGCCTGAGGGCTAAAATCTACACTTCAGCACTCAAACGATAGAACCAAATTGGAGATTTTAGTCTATCACTTTAAAATCTCCAATTCTATGCCCGATAATTTTATTTTCCTATTTATTTGTACCTAACTTCCAAGGGCTTTGACCTCCCTGAATCTTGGATGTAATCTTCACTTTAATGGTAAAACTCAACATATTTTAACAAATCAATTGGCTAGATTGAAAGTAAATTAAGATTGAAGTGAAAAGATCACAATTTCTTAAACATTTTCATGGCTTCACCAATTCAAATCACCATTTCACAAATCTCAAGACAAGGAGAAAGAAGAGAAAACTACTCAGATCTAATGAAGAAAACAGAACAAAACTTGGAATTCATATATAAAATTAAAGTCATACAAACTACAAACAATAAATAAACTTATCTCTAACTTCTCCCTAAGAAAACTCCTCGAAGTTCCTCTGAATCTCTTCCTTTTTCTTTACAGCACACAGAATTCCTCTTTGAAGCGGCAAGGAGGAAGAAATCTCTCACTTTCCCTCCACTCTTACAATCACTCGAAAAATTCCTCACAATTTTGACTCTCTAGCAAACACTAATGGAACCTTTCAAACCTCCAAGACCTCTAGGCTCTCTCCAATTTTTGACCAAAATCTTCTTTTAAAGTTGGGGATGAGTTTTCCCAGGAGTTGCCTAAGTACCCTTCCAACATTCGTCCTCATCCAAAGCCTAGTTGGACATAACAGCCAAGCTCCCCGTCGCGGAGCCTGAGGACACCTTGAGGGCGTCGTCGACGGGCCTTTTAAGTGAATTAATTCTGGAGTCTCGGGAAAATTTTTCCATTGGCGCACTAGTTCAATTCTTCACATTTTGGTCCTTTTCGCTCCAAATTTGCTCCTTTTTGCATCTTTTAGCTCCAATGACCCTAATTCATCATTCTTGAAACAAAATATCAAAATTACATTTCTTAAAAGTGCAATATCATCAAAAATAGTATAAAATAGGTATGAAAATCTCAACGTATTTTCTTTTGGTGAAGTAGCAATATTTCCAAATTGATTTTCAATATTTCTAATAGTAGCCCTTGATTTTGTATTTGATTTCCCATATTCAACATTACTTGTTCCATCGTCAACTTCTTCGTCAACTTCTTTTCCTCAACTTCTTTTCCATAACTTGTGGGTTAGGATTGGAGTTAAATCCTAGAGGATAATAAGGTAGAAAATTAGGATTTCCTTTATTGTTCAAATTATTGAATGGATTCACCAGATTGTTATAAATTTTCCAACAAAAATTAGGGTGATTTTTCCATCCAGGGTTAAAATAGTTAGAATAGGGATTGTTATTTTGATTATTTATAGCGTTTAAAGTTTCATAAGATGGTTGAGTATCAATAATCTGTCCTAGTGAATTTTCCTCTAATACTAGGGGTATTTGAGAATAGTTCACTCCTATTTGATCAATTTTTTTAGAAATAGCAGCAGTTTGAGATGCCAAAATAGACATTGCATCAGAATCATGAATACTAGCTACTCTGTTAGGATTTACTCTTTTAGAGGGCCATTGAAAATTATTAGTAGTCATTTCTTCAATTAAACAATATGCTTAATCAAAAGGTTTTGACATTAATGATCCACCAACAGCAGCATCTATAATAGATCTTAGTGATCCTACTAATCCATTGTAAAAGGTTTGAAATATTAACCAATCTAGCAAAGCATGGCGTGGACATTTTCTAAGAAGATCCTTAAATCTTTCCCAGGCTTCATATATCGATTCCCCTTCAAAATGACAAAAAGATGTAATATCATTTCTAAGCTTAGCGGTTGTCAAGGGTGGAAAATACTTTGCCAAGAATTTTTATGATAGTTCTCCCCAAGTTCGAATAAATCCAAGTGCTAATGAATTTAACCAAGCCTTGGCTTTATCCCTTAATGAAAAAGGAAAAAATTCTAAACCTAACAACATCACCTAACAACATCATTAGACACTCCATATTTAAATGTAGCACAAATCTCAAGAAAACTAGCAAGATGTAAGTTAGGATCTTCAGTAGGTGATCCTCCAAACTGATTGTTTTGTACCATATGGATAATAGCAGGTTTAAGCTCAAATGAATTAGCAGCAACATCAGGATTTTGAATAGATAAGTGAAGTTCATCTGCTGTCAGATTCGCATAATTTTTTGAAGGTCTTTGTCGATTCTCAGTTATTGGATTTTCTAAGTTATTTATCATTTCTTTTAAATTTTAATTTCTCTTTATTTTTTTGAATTTTTTTAATAGTATGTTCTAACTCTGAATTGTAAGGTACTAAGCCTTCAGATCCAATATTTTGCATAAATAAATAAAGTAAGCAAAGTAAAATTCTTTTTTGGATTTTTGATTTTTTATGTTTTTCATATTTTTATATATTTTTATAGTATATATATTATCTCTAACTTACCTAATTTATCAAAACTTTTTAATTTACCTAAATTTAATTGTTATCATCCCCACATAACGATGCCTAAAACTTGATCCCAATTTTTTATAAATAAGGATTTATGAAGTTGACACCACTACAGCGCCACAAACTTGATCGTTACATGAAAAGTGAGTTGTGTAAAATATATATAATTATAGGCAATTAATAATGAGATTCTATGCAAGTTTATGTATCATTATCAAGTAATAAAGGACTTTCTGTTTAAGCCCCAATTATCGATCCCACAGGGAAGGTGTAAATTGGCAAATATAAGTTTTACTAGGAAATTTACATAAAATCAAACGAAATCATTGTCACTAATTTTGAATATTGAGATGTTATTAAAACTAAAGTACTTAACTATTAGCAAAACAAAAATGCAAAGTTTAAAAAGTAAATACTAATCTACTAACTATGTTTATGTAATGAAGATTTCTTATGTGAAAAAACATCCTTCCCACTACAATGAGGTTCTGGAGAAATGAGATGAGATAAATATTTATAATATGTATTCTGCCAAATAAAAGCAATTATAAATCTCTACCCTGATACAGTGCATAGAAAATCATTGGCTAATCCTCGGTTTAGTCCTTAAATCCGTGGCTAGACTTGGAGGATACCGACTCCCATTCCAGAGCTCCCACTTCCCTTCACCTGAAGGCTAACTCTCGTTTTAGTTTTTAAACACTAAGACCAAATTGGGGATTTTGGACTGTCACCCTAAAGATTCTCCAATTCTACTCCCAACAATGATTATTTTCCAATTTATTTGCACTTAATTTCATGAACAAATTTCTCTTCCATGAAATAAAATGTGATCCTCACTCTATTGATCCTCACTCTATTGTAGAACTCACTCTATTGTAGAACTCATACTCTATTTCCCGGATCATATGTATAACAACATATTTTAACAATTTAATTGGCCAAATTGAAATCTAAATTAAGTTCAGAGTTGAAAAATCATCACAATTTATTTTATAATCATCACAATTCATCACAATTTATTTTATATTTTAATATTGACACATCATATTATCTCTTCAATTCACTATATCTTAGAGTAGGGAGAAAGATAGAGTGAACTTCTCAGACTTTATGAGAAAGAAACAAAAAAAAAACAAATTTCATATATGAGAAAGTTCTCACTTTTCTCCTTCTCCAACACTCTTACAAAAATTTTCACAGTAAATCTCACCAAAAAAACACTAAACTATAAGAGAATAATCATTAATGGACTCCAATATGCTGGTGGAATGAAGATGGATTATCAAGAAAGGCGTAAATGGAGCGTGGATGAATGTCTTGAAGCGAAAAGGAGTCACTTTCCTGTTGAATTTCGGCCCCATATAAAGCCCAAGGTCGGTTCTCCAAGAGGTGCCTCCAAAATCTCTTCAAATATGCTCCAGATATATTAAACCTTCTAGCAATGGGGGCTGATCCGCCTTTGGTACCGTCGGTGCTAGTTCTGGCGCTGTCTGTGCTGAGTAAAAATTTCAGCTGTTGTATTGTTCTACGCCGTCGGCGCCGCCCTTAGCGCGGCCGTCATTGAGTACTTCTTCAAAAACGTTATTTTGATTCCAAATTCCATCCTTTTTACTTCCTTTTTGGTTTAAGTCCTAAAAATCAACAACCTGCATGAAAACATCAAAATACCTTCCATTAAGGTTCAATATCACCAAAAATAAGTATAAAATATCGGTCTAAAAATGCATATATCTTTTGTGTATCAGCTGTCGTTCGTTACGACATAAACTCTCCCATTTTTAAACTGTCAGTATGACCGTGTCATGCAAGTGTAAGCCCTAAATAGAAAAATTGACCGGATGAAAAATTTAATAATATTTCCTCAAAATTGAAGCAATATTATAGGATAGCTTGGGAAGTCTCTGAGGTTCTCCTCAGCATCTGTGGTATTCTTTAGTTTTCTTCCTTTGGATCCTAAAATAATTGTTCCTGTTTGATATTTTCCTACTTGAAACTTCCTTTGTCTAACCTTAAAAGTTTTAAACTTTAAAAATTTTGAAGACAATGTTTTCTGATCTCAATCGAGATTTTTCTTACATGACCTCCGTCATTTAAGATGTAATTAACCACAGGGGTTTGCTCTTATAGGAAACTTTTGATCCTAGCTTAATATAAACTTTGTCTAGTCTTTTATATTAGATAAGAGATTTTTCTTAGGTCAATGTAATGGTTTTGCAGACTATAACGGATCTCATAAATTCTTTTGTTTTTTTAATCAGCCTCATTGGCATGTAATGTGTTTATTCCTATCCATAGATTCATCACCTGCGGTATTGTGATTACTTATTTAAATTATTATCTATATGAGATTAGTTCGGTATTACATTTTCAGAATTAAATTATTATTTTCCAAAACTATATATATATATATATATATATAACTCATTAAAAAAAAAGAAGTTACAAATTGCGAGTGGGAAAATGGATCCCCAACTAAAAGTAAAAGAAAATACATTGTGGCCCTAGGGGTTCGATAATCCACATTACAAGTCCACACAAAAAAGGATACAATAAAATAAAGGTATAGTATACCAAAAAAATACATGTATCCCAAAAAGTATACCAAATAGAGAAAGCCTACCCAAAATTGACATGTACACCGAAAAACAAATCAACAATTGTGGAGTACAAAAAGAGAAGGGAAATGCGCCTGATGAAGCTTGAAAACAGCTAGAGTATTGAACCTTTCCCATCGAAGACCTCACAAATCTAGCAAACGTCCTGCAGGATAAGAAGCACCACCTACTCCAACCAGAAAAGCATAAAATCATAAGTATTGATAACATTTTTCAGGAGTTCCACACAGCCAACCAAAACAAATAAAGTAATATAAAAAAAACCATCTGCATGAACTCCACGCCTAAGTCATGCACCAAGGAAATAAAATAGCCAAAAATCATACAGCAGGGAGCACCAGCCAAAACCCATTCCTCAACAACAAGCCAAAAAATGATGTCCAATCAAATTATAAAAGAACCACAGAGAGAAACTCCAATGTCAAGGAAGGCAAAAATCCAAAACTGCACAAACAAAAATTCCTAGAAGTTAAAAAATGTAATACTAAATGCCTGAGAAGATGAAAAGCTAAGCGTCAAGAGAGACAAAAGTAAATTCTTATATTCTAATATAAGGAGCTACAAGAAAGTCCCCATTCAGAAGAATTTGGAGCTACGGATAGGGGGAGATCCCACATAACACCGCGTTAGTATCCCTACCAGTACGGGCTAACCAATTAGTACGAGAGTTGTCTTCTCTATAAATATAGGATAAATTTATATTCAAATTATATATATGTATAGTATCCCAAACTCTATTCATAGTGTGAATAAAATCCCACTGAAGCTTAGAAGCTCCGGAGAAGACATTAATTAGTATTTGAGAGTCTATCTCAAAATTAATCTTGTGAATTTAGAGGCGAATTAAAACCTGTAGAGCCAACAAAAAAGCCCAACTATCAGCCTCTAAAGGAGAGGAGGCCAGTATCATAGATGCAAAGAAAAACAAACAAAGCCTGAAATGGTTCCGAAGAACTCCCCCTGCACCAGCCGCTCTAAGAATCCAACTACCATCAAAATTTAATTTGATCGAATCTAAAGTTGGGGGTTTCCATCTAAAAAAGATGCCTTTCCTACCCAACCTAGTCCGATCATCAATACTCGGTAAGCAAAAAAATAGACATGCTCGATGAAAGTGGGCAATAATATTACAAGCTGTAATATAAGGAGCACACCTATTAATGTCATGTTTAGCATCATTTCTTGCTGCCCAAATGAACCAAAGAGCCACAAGAGGAAACTAAGACAACTTCTTGTCAACTTAAGCTACATTTTTCTAAATAATAAGAAAATCAGCAATGGAAGAAGAATTCAGCCATTTAATAGTAAAATAATTGCCAAAATATTCCAAATATCCGCAACAAAAGGGCAAAGAAAGAAAAGAAGTGTAATTGTTTCAAAATCTATTTTACATAAATAGCATCCGGATGCCAATTTTAACCCATTAAGCTTCAAAATATCATCCTAAGGTAGCATTGTGAGAAAAAACCTCCATAAAAAGAAAGAAATGGATGGTGAAATGAGACGATTTCAAATGACATGGCCCAATCTCCAACCACTATACTGATAAAGGTTAGTAAAAAGCATTTTAGTAAGAGAAAGAGAGCCGATAGATTTCCACATAGGAAAGTCCTTAGAAGTAATATTTAGAGGAATTTTAGATAACATAGTAGCATGCTCACCTAATACAAGATTAAGTTTATTGACATCAAAATTATCATGAAGCCACAAATCTGAATAAAGCAGGTCATTCAAAAACCCATACTGTAAAGGGAAAGCAAAATTCCCCTGACCCCATTAGTCATGCCATACCGAGATGTTGCCCTCACCAACATCCCAAAAAATGAATCTCAAAGTCATAGTTCTCTATTTAATAATTACTTTCCAAATCTTAGAGTCACCCACTTTCCAATTAACCAAAGCCAGGTGATGTTGGGAACAATACTTATGATACAAAAAGTTAGCCCATAAGGAGTCATTCGAATAAAATTTAAACCACAACTTACACATATTAATCTTAGAGATTTTGTTAAGACTTTTGAGCCCCAAACCACCAGCCTTCAAAAGTTTGCAAACTTTATCGAAAGAAGACCAATGCTTCCTAGATTGACTTCCAGACCAAAGAAACTGATTAAAAATCCTCTCTAAAGTGTGTTGGGTGCTCCTCTTAAGCTTGAGAATTTGCAAAGCATACATAGGTATGCTAATTAAAACACTTTTTAGCAAGGTGAGACGACCTCCGTTAGATAGGAATATATTCCTCCTGTCCTCAATTTTGGACTTAAGTTTATCAACAACATCAACAAATTGAGTTTGCTTCCGATGACCCTTTAACAGATTAACACCAAGATACTTGAAAGGGAGAGTACATGAGTGACACCTAGTGAAAGAAGTAGCCCAAGAAGCAACAGAACGATTTACATACTTGCTGAAGTACATATTACATTTATCTCTACTAAAAATTAATCTGAAAGTTTGTTGGAACTCCTTGAGCACCTTCATTAACAACTTAATGGTGTTTTTACCGGCATTAGAGAAAAGGATAGCATCATCCTAATAGGCAGGGTTACTAACCAAAAATGTAGACTTATGCTGAAATTGCATGTAAAACTTTTTTTGCTGCAATTGAATGATCAAAAGAGAGAAATAATCAAAAGTGATTATAAAAATCGTCAGTTATAGAGGATCACCTTGCTTAATGCTTCTTTAAGCAGAAAGAAACTGTATGTATTACCTTTAACCATAACACTGTAGTGATTATTATGTAGCCATCTTTTAATAAGAGAAATGATGTTGTGATGGAAGCCTCGAGCATGCAGAATGTTGAGAATGAAATCCCAATTGATTGTATTAAATGCCTTTTTAATATCAAGGTTAATGATCATGTTGCTATATACATATACATATATATATATATATATATATAATTAAAATCTTACTCTTCCCACGTTTGGTTATTGACACATGCTCATAAATCTAAATAATTTTTATCATCAAAATGATTAGAATAAACTTAAGTTTATACTTCAACCTCTTGGTGTAGTATATGATTCTTCAGACATCACATAAGATAATATAGAGAGCAATCTTTCATGATCATTGGTGTACACAACAACATCATCACCTAAAAAAAAATTTCTTCAGCAAGCCTGACTAGTTGTTGGGCATGTTAATGTTGTGATTTTAATCAAGAACCTTATTTTCCTTAAAATATGTTATGAATGCCTCTTTCTTGAAATATTATTTTTGTTGGATTTTTTTTTTTTTGGGTTTCACTTATAGTGAATTATCATAAAATAGATTATATATATTTTTCTCCTCTTAAAAGTTTATCAAATCATTACATGATAATGGCCTCTTATGTGAAAGAGATTTAAGAAAAATCATCAAAGACTTTAGGTTTGTAGGAATTACTTTTTGACATTATGCTCATCATCTTTGACCAATATAAAATTGCTAAAGGAACATATTGTTACTCAATAGTTATATTATATGTGGACTAGGTTTAACACAATCTATCAAATGTTTTTAACTTTTCATTACAATTATTGAGTATTACACGGTGTTGTAAGTTTGTGTCAAAGTAGTTCACTAATATTTACCTTATATTTTTAGCATGCTCAAGAGTATATGTTACATTGTTACTCAAATGTATTATCCTATAGAATAGATTAATCTCATCAAAGATGTTTGACATATTTGAGGTTATTTATCTTATTATCATTTATAGATTTTAGCATAGCATGTGTGAAGGTTAATAAATTTCTTTCAGGAATGTTTGACTTATCTAAAGATACTTGTCAAATTATTACTAACTTTGTTAGCTATTACAAAAAAGCTCAAAATAAATCAATCAAAATTATTTGTTATGTCAGAGGTTATTTATCAGTGTGTTAGTTGAAAATGATTTCTTGTGTGGAGAGGTCTAAGGGAACACACCAATGATGTTTGAATTATTATTAATTATTTTTATGAGTGATACTCAATGACATTAGCTTGTCTAAAAAAAGCCAAATCAAATATCTTTATAATCAATTGTAAATTTATTAGGAAGGTTACTATCGTATTATAATAATTCAGAGTTTTTATTAGTCTATTTTTAGACCTTAACTGCCCTTTTTACGATTACATTTACATCCTTGTATATTAATTCAAAATATAGTTTGAATTTGTTCTTATGTTTGGAACTTTTTCATAATATTTTATATTTAAATGAAGCCTTATTAGAGAAGGTTGATAAAATTATTGTCTTGGATTCAAATAAATTTTTAATAGAAGGACTTGTTTAGTTGTGGCTATGTTTTAAATGGTGGCAATAAGATCCCTTAAAGGTTGTAACCAAGGTTGCCTCCCAGTCCTAACTTTTTTCTAATAAAATTTTTGGATGATAAAGGTAGAGAAGACTTTATATTAAAATTGCGCACAGTGGTTTATATCTTTTTTTATATTCAAAGTTTCCTACTAAAATTGAATGAATAATTTTAGAGTTAATAGTGCCAAGGATTGCAAATGAATTGTCCTATTAAAACCATCCATTCAAGATTATTGTAAGACGTTATAGACTTGATTCATTTACCTCAAGCCAAACTCGATGAGACGGATGTATAAAATTGATAATATTTAGGAGAATGACATTTTATTTTAATTGATCGAAACTCTAGTCTTATCATGAGGGGGTTATGTTTGAGTGTTCTAGAAATAATGAAATTTAATTCGATATTAATTTTAATTTATAAGTCTTCTCAAGTTATGTTAGTGATTGTTGTTGGGCTATTCTATATGAGCTGAAGAATATAATTATAGGACTCCTTCAATATGAGTGCGATCTTTCAAGGATGGCAAATTTTCTTTCACTAGCAAAATTGTGCCTTTCATGGAACAAAAGTGTAGTGGCATGTTATCCTTAGTTTAGAGATTGTCATCTAAAATGACGGTAATGGAAGCCATCTAATGAGTAGTCATTGAGTTTACACAGTTGGGATGGTTTAGCATGTTTGATGTCTAACAATTATGTTAGAAAATTCTAAATTGTAGATGAAAAGAAAAGTCTTTGCCTAGTACATGTATCTAATGCAAAGAACATTACAATTGTAAGAACAATGAAATTTTAATATGGAAAACTCAAAAGAGAAGAAAACGTGGAGCCATAGCAAAATCAAAGCTATATGTCGTATTTCAAGTGACAAAGTTCTGCTCTTCTCTCTAGTTGGTGAAAATGGAGTTAAATAAATTTAACCCATTGCTCGTTTTCTTATTAATACTTTCTGGGTGAATAAACATAAACATTAATCATGTCATACTTGCAAGACAAAAATATCCTATAAATAATAATCGAGCTACAACAATCATGTGATTGTATTTGGGATATAACAATCACTAATGGTGGTTGGTGATGATTGGAGATCATTGAGTTCAAACATTCTTTAAGTCTATCTTCTGAACTGCTAGCTTCATTCCTTTTCATTTTAAAAGATAGATCCTAATCATAGAATTTTCAGAGTGACATTTTAATAAATTTGGCAAACATATTAAAACACTCCATTGGACAATCTATAACAATTTCTTCAGTCATAGCTCACTTTTTTAGTATTTAAGCTCCAAATGATCACATGATTTAATGATCTAAGGCTCATTTGGTTGTGTTTAGTGGAATGAAGTCTCATTTAAATATTCAATTTTCTATAAGTTTGTTGAAAATAGCCAATGGCCATCTAATATTATTTTTTAAGTACTGTAACTCAAGAATTGCATCAAAATTTATGCTTATTAAACAGATTTTTTGAAGATATATCAATCTTATATTATGTCTACGATAATTTGGATTGATATAAATTTAATATAGTTCTCTTATTAAATAATTAAAAATTCATATTGCAAAATTTTGAATATAATTTATATCATAACAAAGCATCAAAAATTCTCTCCCCCAACTATACGTCGTAGTCTATCAATACTCCAATATAATAACCTGATTTGCGGTATCGGATATGACTGAAGACGTACAAAGCCTAAATCACCCCATAAGAAATTCTCTCTCCCGACTATACATCATAAAGCAAATTTAATAAATAAAAAAGAGGACTACTTTGGTGTTTTATATTAAAAGCGCTGTGGATGATAGAACTATACTATGCTCTTTTGGTGTTTTAAATTTGTGTTATGTATGTTAATATGAATGTATGCAAATCACAAATATATAAGAAATTTTTGCTATAAATGCAAATTCCCAGCTATAACGTCTAGCACACAATATTTAGGAAGGAGATAAGATTGTACTATGCCTATACAATATTACGGCCTATCGCCTCGCAAAATGTCGCCGCGATAATATCAACAACTTTCTTTGAATGCATTCAAGACAAAATTTAAAAAACTATGCATTTAAAAGAGTAGTAATGTTGGTAGAAATTTAGTTTTATAAAGTCATTTTTTCCTAATAAGAAAGTTATAAATAATTTAATGTATTTAAGGAACGCATGAAATTACCATCCCATCCTTGAATTTAACGGTTCATGGAAATATTAAAAATTACGGATCTATAAACCAAATTCTCTCCCTTTTTTTTTTGTTCATTTTTTGATTCCTTAATCAGATCCATCGACTTAGAAAATAAAAAACATTGCAGAATATTCTGAATTAATTTGTGATCAGAATAAACCTTTAAGTTTTAATTTGTGATGTGCGCGATATATTTTTTTTACTGATTATCGAAGGTAATTCAACAATTTTAAAATTCGTACAACTTAACTAAATTTTGGTAAGGATGTCATAATCTAATTTTTTTAATTCTTGCAATGCTAATTATATTACTTCTCTTATATTAAAATTAGCATTTAGATAATTAAAATCATCCAAATTTAAAATACTAACATAAAGTTGAGTTATAATTACATATGTTTTAATTATAATTAATTATTAAATTTTGATATTTGAAACACTTTAACTTAGATAACATTTTTGGACCTTAAAATGGCTGTGGATTCACCACTTAAAAAAAAATTGTGAGACGAGGAAAAAATCAAAGAAGAGAAAGGGAAGGAGGAAGAGAGAGAAAAAGAGAAAGCCTTGGAATTTTTATGACGGCCAACGTGGTTATAAAAAATTGTTTATGAAATCTCTAGGGGTTAATCCTCCACAAAAAAAATTCCAATTTCCTTCTAAATTTTCTCTCCGAAAATGTCACCCCCCCCATTTGTGTCGTGGCGAACAAAACATTTATCTATCACATAAACTAGCAGCGCTTTTATTAATGCTACCATAGACCACTTTATAGGAGTACTTATAAGCGATGCTATATAGCACCTCTTATAAGCGCACTTGTAGCCTATTTTTTTCACTCACCTTGCCGAGATCATTATCATGTTAAATATCATCTGTCCTGATTACTTTCACTGTGCGATCCACTCTCTCCCTCTCTCCTGTCGGCATGCCTTTGCTTTGCACGTGATTATTACTTGCATTCTGAAAGAAACCTCACTCTCCCGCGCTCATAACTAGGGCCTTAAAATTAGGGTTTGCATTTCGCATGCCAAATTCTTTCCCATTCTAGTATGTTAACCTTACCGTAGCACGCTGCAATGCACAAATTTTTTTTCTACGCCTTCCCTTGTTCTCCAAGGGAAACTAGTTTACAATCTCTTGTTTTCATTTTTTATAAAACTCAATGTGGCTAACATGCCTGATTATTCTCTTTTAATTCTCTTTTTCCAAATAGCCCTCTTTCTTGGATTATCAAAAGAGGAGGGATTGTAAATAAAGAAAAAAATACAAAACTAGACAAATAACTTAAAAAGAATATGGAGAACTTATATAAAATTTTTATCGTGTGATAGGTCAAAAGTGTATGTCCGAAATGAGATAAAATGAAAACACTTGAAACGCATATGCACGAAAAAGCCCCTTACATAAGCAAGCCCTAAAACCAAATAACCAAAATTCTATTTTGTTATGGGTTAAGAGCAGCTCTGATAGGAACATATACTTTTGGTTAATTACATCTTTGGAATACAAAAAAATAGTCTTTAATAAGATTCATGCTTTCATTGTAGTAAGAACTAGTGAATATATATATATATACCCCTTCTCGAGGAAGGACCAAATCTTGATCTCAGCCCTCCCTCGATATTAACCATCCCCATGATTAATCTTCTGTGTTGGAACAACAGGGGCATTTTTCATCCTCAGACCTTAAAAAGATCGATTTATCTCAATAAGAAATACAAACCTTGGTGTTTTGCTATTTTTGAACCGATGGTTCATTACAATCCTGAAAGGTTCAACAATAAGTTTCCTTGCTTCTCTCATCATGATAATAACACTAACAAGATTTAGTTTTTTTGTAGAAAGGAAATGCAGTGGAACATCCAGCTGAACCACCCATAGTTTATAAACCTCTTTGTACAGATCCAAGGCCAAATGGAATTTTCTACTTCTATTTATGTTGGCTGCCATAAGGAGGATAAAAAAGAGCTTTGGAGGGGTCCTCTGCTAATCGATGAGAACATGTAGTCCCCTTTGTTGATTGGGGGTTATTTCAATAATAATACTTCTATAGTTGAGAAAATTGGTGGCAGAGCCCCAAACATTCCTAAAATGACATTTTTCAGTGATCAGATTCAAAAGGCTCATTTTTTTTGATTTGGGGTACCAAGGCCCTCCTTTCACTTAGAAAAGGGGCAAACTGTGGGAAAGACTTGACATAATTCTAGTTAATGATTGTTGGTTCCTCCAATATCTCCTCACTTTTGTCACTCATTTAACTCTTGCTAGTTCTTATCATAGACCCTTATTAATCTTAATCACATCCATAAGCAATCCTGCCCAACATACTCCCTTCAGATATCTAAATATGTGGTCTACAGGCCCTCTCTTTGTCAACTTTGTTGCCTCCAATTGGTTTAGAACTGACCACCCAAATCCCCTTGTCAAACTTAGCCATCTACATATAAAAATGAGCAAAGCCCATAGAAAGTGGGGATGGGACACTTTTGGTAATGTGTACACTAAAGTTGTTTCAGCTGAAAAGGAAGTTGAGGACCTGGAGATTGATGTTTAGAATGGTAATGCTGAGGAATCTTCCTTGCTTACTGCACAGACCATTCTGATTACTGCCATTGAAAGCCAACAAGTTCTTCTCAAACAAAAGGCCTCTATTAACATCTTTACTGATGGAGATAGAAACATAAAATTCTACCATGCTTACATAAGTTACAACAAAAAAATGCAATACTATCCACTCTATCCAAACTTCTGATGGGTGTTGACTTAATGATAATGACAGCATTGCCAAGGATGCTATCAATTACTACATATTATTGTTGAATTCATCATCTGATATCAACACTAATATTGTTGCCAATTATTTTATACTGGATTTTGAGCTTGCTAACAATCTCAAACTCACTGACCCCCCTTCTGATACTGAAATATGAAATGCTTTGAATGCCATTGATAGTTCCAAATCTGTAGGCCCTCATAGCTTTACTGTAAACTTCTACAAAATATCATGGAACATCATTAAGAGGGATGTGACTGAGGTTATAATCAGCTTTTTCAATGGTAATAACCTACCTAGTTAGTTTAGAGATTCCTCCTTTATTTTAATTCCTAAAGCTGACATGCATAAGACTTGGGATCACTATAGACCAATATGCCTTACTTCTGTTGTTAGTGAACTTATCAGCAAGATCATTGTGAGAAGAATTAAACCTCACCTAGACAAGTTGATCAGCCACAATCAAACTGCTTTCATCAAAGAAAGATCAATTACAGGCAATGTGTTGCTGGCTTAGGAGATGCTTCTGGATCTGGGTAAAACCAGTAGGGGTGGTAACTTGATCTATAAACTAGACATCCAAAAAGCCTGTGGTACTATTGATGGGAATTTTATCTTCGGGATTCTTCGAGCAAGGGGATTTCAACCTAATTTTTGCAACCTTATTCACAAATGGCTTCTCAACAACAATCACTCTATTCTTATTAATGAGAAGGCTTGGGGCTCCTTCCAGCTGCCAGAGGTTTAAAGCAGGGTGACCTTCTCTCCCCTACCATTTTCGTCTTAGCTATGGATTATTTTTCTAGAATGCTGTATAAGGCTATCCTCACTTAACATTACTCTAAATATCATCATAAATCCAATATGGCCATTTCTCATCTAATATATGCTGATGATGTTATAATTTTTGTAGTGCCCATAAAAATGCTATTAAAAAGGTCTACCAGTGTCTGATGAAATTTGAAGCCCACTCTGGTATGGTTTTTAGTCCCGCTAAATTCCAATTGATCTTCAACAAGAGAGCCTCCTCCAATTGCAAGAAATGGACTTCAGATTATACAGGTTTCTCCATAGCCAAACCTCCTATTAAATATCTGAGGGTAAACCTTATATGTGGTAAATCTAAGCTAATGGAATTTGATGAAGTCTTTCAAGAAATTCAATCACACTTATCTAGCTGGTCCCATTCTTTCCTTTCCAATGGGGGTAGGATAACTTTATTGAAAAGCATTCTTACCACCTTTCCTACCAACATCCTCCAAACTACTTTTATTAAGAAAAGTACTCAAACTCTATTGGAAAGAGCTTTTAATAGATTTTGTGGGCTGGACAGAGGTAACAACTGAACTGGGCATCTTGGCAGAAGGTTACTAAACCTACTTTGGCTGGAAGAATTGGTTTCAAAGGGCTACAACAACTTATTCAAATCAATTTCTGTAAAATGTGGATTAATTTCAAAGCTCAAAACTTCCTTTGGGCTAAATTTATGATGGGAAAATACTTTAAAAATCAACATCCTTCTCTCATCCATAAGAAATTGGGGGTTTCTAGGATTTGGGTTAACATGCTGAAGGTTAGGCATCTTGTTGAACAGGTGTATATCTGGGATTTGGGGGTTGTCAAGGTCAATTTTTGGTTAGATACTTGGTGTCCCATGGATTTGTTGGGTGCTCCCCCATCTGATTTTAACTCGCAGCTGTTGGTGGCTGATTTTTGGGAGGGAGGTCAGTGGTCTATTTCTAAGCTTCAAACTCTCCTTCAGGAACCCTTTCTTACTCAAATTACCCAAATTAAATTTTATAACAGAAGAAAGGACCAAATTATTTGGCACAGTTACATAAATCAAAGCCTTACCAAAGCTGTTTATGATAGACTCTTTTGCTGGGACTTGGTTCCTTGTGGTGATGATATTTTGAACAGATTCCTTTCCCCTTCCATGTCTTTTTTCTGTTGGAGACTTTTTAATAACCTTCTGCCCACTGATGAAATTCTCAAATTAAAGGGGTTGAGAGGTCCTTTTAGGTGCTATCTATGTTTAAACAATGAGGACACCCTCCAGCACATTTTGTTCAATTGTAGTTTTGCCCAAGGTGTCTGGTCAGGCTTTATGGATTTGCTGAATGTGAATGGATCTGATATAGATTGTTCTAATCTCATTGGTGGTTGGCAGAGCTGATTGTGGCTTGATTTCTATGGATTTCTAGAAATAGTAGTAAACATGAGGGTAAAACTGTTCAGAGTCACCAAGTCATTAGAAATTGCATCTCCTACCTAACTAAGCTGATCCAGTATAAAAAGTTCCCTAATATCTGTAAGTTCAAGATCAAAGAATCTAGTGAGCCTTTCATGATTTAGAAAGCATAATGGATACCCCCTGCAAAGTCAATTATAAAAATCAATACTGATGGCAGTCTCTCTAACTGGGGTGCTGGTGTGGGGGGAGTGTTTAGGGACTCCTACAACAGGTTCCTGTTATTGTTTCATGCCCAATTGAAGTAAGGGATGCTCTTGAAGCTATGTTGATTGCAGTCTTCTGGGCTTTAACCTTTGCTAAATCTGCTGAGTGGTTTAATATTTGACTGGAGGTTGACTCTTTCTCACTCATCAATATTCTAGAAACTAAAGACTAATCCTCTTGGCATCACACATAATGGAAACATAAAATCAAACATCTCAAGGATTCACTCTACCTGAACCTGACCTTTATTTACAGAGAAGGTAATAAACATGCGCATTGGTTAGTTAAGCATGGGATAAATTCAAACTGTACTTCTGTTGCCACCAAACCCCCCTCTACATTAGCTATTCTGCTTCATGGAGATACAATTGATGTCCCACATCTCAGATGGAAGGCTCACAAATTTAATTCATCTTCTGTCATCCCTACCAGAAATTTTAAACATCTTCCTGTCCATTAGTTATGTCTTGTATGTATATATATATATATATATATATGTATATCAAAGGGATATGAATATCTCAAATAAAAACATCTTTATGCTTCCAATGCCTATATTAGGCCACAAGGGTAGAGGGTTAATCCTTTAGGTCTAAAAGGGGCGGGGGCTTGGTTAGCACACAAGGCCTAGGAAATAACTTGTTCATCTCAAATAGGATTCACACTCTGCTTGAAAGGCCAATATCGAAACCATAAGGGCAGAGGGTAAATCACCGTATTTCAAACAGGTGGTGGCTTGGCAACAGACAAAGCCTACATGATGACAACAATGAAATATCAAAAGATCCAATGGACTCAGAGGGGCTTATTAATGATTATGTAATGGCATTCTAAGCATATATAGATTTACGAGTCGAAACTTCCTGTATTCATCATCCCAAGCTGTTAAGAAGCGGGACCTAACCCAACCAAAGATTTCTTATTAGTAATCCATTTATTTTGACATTTAGGGAATCTTGGTAGCCATAAAGTCAAGAAAAAAGGCATCTAATTCTCCATGACCCTATGTTGATAGAATTCTTAGAAGTGGGACTTATACTTGCTAAGAAAGTGGCTTGAAAGCCTTTTGAATGAAGAACAATAGAAACAGTAAAGCTACAAAGTCGAACAATCTCACAAAAGACTTCTACCCCATTATGTTGAGGAAGCCTCCAACACTCTAATTGTTCTACATGACCACCTAAATAAAAGTTTATGCTTTGTCAACCGAGTTGATAAATGACGAGCACTTATCCTTGTGACATGTAAAATGATACAGGTCTAAGAAATCCTTAACGTGAAGGCCAAATTAAGTATGACTTGGGTGATAGCCATGAACGCCGAGCCATTCCAAAATCGACCCGAAGTCCTTGCAAAAATTAAGTGTTAAGTTTCAAAATGTTGATAATCTAATAAAAAAATTTTGATTAATAATAATCTTTAATTAAAAGGATTTTTCTAGAAAAAATATTTTTAACACTAGAAAGCCTAGATATCATATTCAAAGAGCTCCCAGAAAAACCAGAAGTCAAAGAAAGCAGGATTTCAACACACAACATAAAGTAAATAAGTCATATGAACAATAAGTAAAACTCGGGTGTTGCTAGTTTGACAACATATCCAAGAAAGACAAAAATTGGTGGTCATGCTCTGTATATATTTAATTAATCATAGTACTATACATCAATATAAATTCATAATTATGTGTTAACCTCACTTTTGTGAGGATCATAAAATAATATTCATTGACCAAACATGCCTTGAGTAATCCTTTGACTTATGATTCTCAGACAATTCATGAAGACCTACGAATGATCATCATGATCATTAAGGCAAAGGGTTTATCCTTTGAACTTATCTAGGGTCCCCAAAACCCTAAAAACTAAATTAATTGCCTAAATACCCCTTTTGGGTTTCAGCCATGCTAACACATTAAAATGATCACATTAGCAATGACAAATGCTAACACATCAAAATTTGACCTAATAGTCATTACATTGACTATAAGGTCAATATTGTCACCTAATTGATCCAATATGTCAACCTTGACCCAACTGGTCAAAATTGGTCAACTTAGCGCAGTGAGTCAATTCAAACCCTAAATTGGTCAAAATGGTAAATTTTGAACTTTATGGTCTCCACAATAGATCACCATATGGTAAAGACATCACCATATGGTCAATTTGACCATCTTGGTGAACCATAGTGAACCTTTGTCAAACCTAAGTCATACCACCAAATCCAAGGACCCTATGACTAAACTAACCATGACATTGGCAAGTAAATCATTCTGGTCAGCCCAAGACCTAAATTGGTCAACCATGGTCAACCCTAGTCAACCATGGTCAACTTGGTCAAACCCTAGTCAACCATGGTCAATCAACTTGGTCAAACATAGTCAACATTACCATTTCCTCCTAATTAATTAATTATATAAGTAATTAAAGAAGATTAAAATAAAAGATTATTAGACTTAGGGTTAGGTTTAAAATATTGATTTAAACCCATGGCAATACAAATCCATGGCCACATAAATAATCTAATTTTTACACTTAAAACCTAAACCATCATATGACAATGATTAATGAGTCACCCATAACTCATGGATCACAACATGACATGATTAATCTTCATGAATGACTCATAAGTCATCCCCTTTGGCTCAAGACAAAAGGGTATCATAAAGGAATAATGAATGGATTAATGAGGTGGTATTCCCTCATGAATCTTTAAAAATTAATGTGGTGAACTCATCACTCAACTCCACCATTCTCAAATTGAAGAAGAGACTCATATAAACCCCACCCCTCTCATTATTAGGTCAATTTGAGCTGCCTTATCTGGTGAAGGTTGATTCAGAGGTATGTTTCACCCCATCCTCAAATCCATTAAATCACAAATAAAGCTTATATGGTGAAGGTTGATTTAGGCCATCTGAGCTGCCTTATCCACCACCCATGTTAGCCAATGAAGGGTAGCCAAAATATGAGCTAAAATATCAATCTAAGTGAGAACCCATGAGAATTTGGAAGCTACCTGATACGCCTAAAAATGACTACTTTTTCATATATATTTTATACTTAATTTTACTGATTTTTAATGATATTGCACTGTAAAGGAAGGTATTTTGTATATTTTTTATTTCAGGGACAAGAAATGGAGTTTTGGAGAAAAAGAAGAAAAAACGGTGCCATTTGGAGCAAAAACGAGCAAGAAAGAAAGTTCTATCCTAGCGCGCAACGCAACAGAAACGGGGCGAAACTGATCTAAAACGGAGCCAAACAAAGTAAAATGGTGGAGTTGCACATGGTAGGCTCCAACAACGCCATAATGCAGAAAAGGAAGAGAAAATGGCGCCGACGGAGCCCAAAATAGTGCCGACAGCGCCGGAGACAGTTTGGACGCAATGCTGGGCAAATTTCTAGAAGATTTAATGAATTTGGACGCTTCTTGGAAGGTTGGTCGAGGCATCTCTTGGGAAATTAATCCCTACGCTATAATAGAGTGCTTTTATGTCAGAAAAAGTGTTAGTGTGTGAGTGGAAAAACGTGGAGAATGTTTAGAGATCTTATATTCGGAGTAGAAATGTAGATTTCTAACTTTTTTGAGAGATTGGTGTGGGGATTTTGAGAGAATATGTAAGGGAATGTTCTAGAATTGCATGGATCAGCGGGAGACATTGTGGAGAGATTTTCATCTTTCTTTCAAAGGAAAAAAGCTAAGTATTGTGTTCTTCATTATCTTATGATTTTGTAAGAACTTATCTAGTGGATTTACTTTGCTTTAATGATTTTTTTTTGTTTTCTTCATGCTTTGTAATGTGTTTCTGTTACTCTTCCTTCTCTTTTGGAAATAGTGGCATGAGAAGATTCTGCCATTATTTTCCTTTTACTTTTCTTTTAAAATGAATAGGATTCATGTTTAGGATATTGGGATACATGCTTAAAGAAGTGTTAATTATAAATGTGATGGTTTTTACTTGCACTTCATTTACATTAAAATAAGGGCCCTAAGGGCAAGGGCCCAATTGTAGCTTTAAAATTTGTTGTAATTGCATTAAGACCTGAGAGGGGAATATAATTCTCAATAAAGTGGAACCATATTCAGATTCCATGGATGGTGAAGTCCAGGGGGGTTGAGTGTAAATTAATAGGGAAATATATTTATTTTTTGGTGTATAATTAGAGATTTTATTGAGACAGACTAAAATCCCCAATTTGACCTTAAAGTTTAAGAACTAAAGCGAGCGTTATCCTTCAAGGAAAGGGAAGTGGGAGCTTTGAAGTGAGAGCCAGTATCCTCCCAGCCTAACCACGGATTTAGGGAGTAAGCCAGAGACTAGCCAATGATTTTCTATAACACTGAATCAGGGTAGAGAATTAAAATCGCTCTTTTTTGGCACATACATTATTTAATGTATCTCATTCCCTTACATTTTCCAATTTGATACATAAGAAGAGTAGTTTTTAACATCTTAAAATTCTCCAAACCAACTCATCCAGAAAGGGTTAGCTTTAGAATTAATATTTACATTTAGGAATAGTTACTATCCTTACATTTAACATTTGCATTTAGGATAGTTGCTAAATAAAACACCATTTTAATCAACATTCCAAACTAAGGACTAATAGTAGTAGACTAAAATTTGACTAAGGACACATCTTTCCTTGCTTCCTCATGGGATCGATAATCGGGGCTTAATCAGAAAGTCCTATATTATTTGAAGTGATACGTGCACGATACGTGCACTTGCGTTACGTGCACTTGCGTAGAACCCATAGTGTGTAAACTATTTGCTATATTTCTTAATATTTCAATTTTCTAAATTAGATGTTAAATATAAATTGTGTCAAGTTTTTTGCCATCTTTTGAAAGCTAAATTACTAAGTAATTACAGGTCAGGTCAATTTTTTGGCACCGTCTCAGGGGAATTGAATTGACATAAAATACACACAAAAACAACACATGCTAGAGGTGCATTAAGTTTTTGGCACAGTTTCTAGGGAAGCTTCGTTAAGAGCTTTAGAAGAATTTTAATTAAAGTAATTAAACTTAGACTTGAAAAAATTGTAGTGTCATAAAAACTAATTTTATGTGAAAAGTGTTATTTTGTATGAAAAAGTGTTGTGAAAAAACTGTTTGTGTGAAAAATAAGGTGTTTGTGAAAATATTTTGTTGTGTTGAATATATCATTTATTTTATTTATTTAACTAATAATAAATTATTTATTGTGTTGCGTATGCAAAATAAAGGATCCGCAGGACTTGTGCCTTATGATCTTGAGTTAGAAAAAAGAAAAAAAAAATCAAAAAATAGAAAGCACTTGAAGAACTAGAAATGAAAATGGAAAACATTCAAAATAATAACTTTGAAAACCATCATAAATCTTTGAAGGTTATATAAATCCTACAATAGATGGAATTCATTCAAGTATACAAACCCTTATCGTAGAAGCTGACTGATTTGAAAAAAATCTAGATATTATCCAACTGGAGCAGAACAACCAGTTTAGGGAAACTTCTTCAAAGGATTCTTATTTACACTTATCCAGTTTTCTAGAACTTTGTGCTACATTTCGTTATAATGGCATGTCAGAAGATGTTGTTAAACTTAGGCTTTTTCCTTTCTTACTAGAGGATAAGGTTAAAATGTGGTTATACTCATTAGCACCTGGCTCTATTAAGAATTGGGAGGAGTTAAATCAGAAATTCCTAGCTAAATATTTTCCACCTTCAAGGACTACTAAACTTAGAAATGATATTATCTCATTTTGTCACTATGAAGGGGAATCAATATACAAAGCATGGGAAAGATTTAAGGAACTCCAAAGAAAGTGTCCACACCATGCTCTGCTTAATTGGTTAATCATTCAAACTTTTTACAATAGGTTAGTAGAATCCCTTAAGTTTACGATTGAAGCTGCCACTAGTGGATCATTAATGTCAAAACCATTTTATAAGGCAAATGTGCTAATTGAAGAAATGGCTACAAATGAATTTCAATGGCCCTCTATAAGGGTAAATCCTAAAAATGTAGCCAGTGTTCATGATAAAGATGCAATTACAATTCTTGCATCTCAGGTTGCTACAATATCAAAAAAGTTGGACCAATTTGGAATTAACCAGCCTCAATTTACTCCAGTAAGTGAAAGAAGTTCATTAGAGAATATGATTGATTCAAAATTATCATTTGAGAGTTTAAATATCATAAAAATCTCGTATTCTAACTTTTACAACCCAGGTTGGAAGAACCGTCCTAATTTTAACTGAAATCATACTATTTGGGGAAGAAACCAACAATGGGAAAATAATCATGGAAATCCTAATGAAAGTTGGAATAAACAGAGGAACACAAATTATAGACCTTCATTTTCACTTGACTCTAACAATGATCGACAATTTGAGGATAAGAAGATGTTTATAGATGATGTGGTATTGCAAATGGGAAACCAGTTGAAAAGTCAAAATGCTGCGATTAAAAACATAGAGAATCAACTGGGACAAATTGCTAATTCACTTAGCAATATACCCCAAGGAACACTTTGTAGCAACACTGAGATCAACCCTAAAGAGAACAATAATGAACAAGTAGAAGTTGTTCAATTAAGAAGTGGAAGAGAGATAAGTGATGTAGTTAGAAAAGAGAAAGAAGTTGTTAGAGAAATAGAGGAAATTAGAAGACCTAAAGAACATGTTTCTAAAGGTCTAGAAAAATAGATATCTCCTACTAAAATCAATTTAGAAAGACCACTACCTTCATTTCCTCAAAGACTTAGACATCAAGATTTGGATAAACAATTTGCAAAATTCATGGAAGAACTTAAGAAGTTAACGATAAATATTTCTTTTGCTGAAGCTTTGGAACTGATGCCAAGTTATGCAAAGTTTATGAAGGAGATATGAAAATAAAATTTGGGGATTACGAGACAGTTGCACTAAGTGAGGAGTGCAGCGCTATACTTCAGAAAAAGCTTCCTCAAAAACAAAAAGATCCTTATAGATTTATAATTCCTTATGCAATTGCAGAAAGATTATGTGGAAAAGCTTTATGTGATTTAGGAGCGAGCGTTAATGTGATGCCTCTATCTATATTTAAAAGGTTAGGTTTAACCAATATTTCTCCCACTACTATAACCCTTCATAACCCTTCAGCTGATCAATCTATCATTTATCCAAAAAGGGTTATAGAAGACGTGATTGCTAAAGTGGATAAATTTATCTTTCTTATGGACTTTATTGTATTAGATATGGAAGAAGATAAAGAAAATTGCATTATTTAGGGAGACCTTTTATTGTTACTGGACAAGCTATGATAGATGTGAAAAAAAGGGAGTTGACTATAAATATTAATGATCAGGAAGTCACTTTTGAGGTGTTAAAGACTATGAAATTTTCAGTTGAGAGAAAAGATGAAGATTGTTTTTGGATGGATGAAATTGATTATCTAAGTAAAGACCATTCCAAAACATTTTTGAGAGTATGTTAATAGATGAGATCAAAATGAACTTTCATGATGAGTGCAAAACATTGTTTAAAGAAGACTATATGTATGTTCAGGAGAGGTGTGAAATGATGCACGTAACCGAAAATAGTAAACTTTTAATTCCATTTGTTGAAAAATCTCATGAACTTAAAATGAATATACACCATAAATTTTTAAAGCCTATCTATTTAGAGAATTCATCTACACCACCAGTACTTATATTGTCATATTCGACTCAATCACAAGATGAACCTAAATTGAATGACGAAATCAGTAAAAGATCTCCTATGAAAGAGTTATTCAAAGTCACTGAATGGCATGTTCTGTGGTATATAGACAAAATGAATGTGATTCTGATGCTGAGGCACAATATTAATGCAATTATCAGTTAGCCCCCAGAGATTTTACCTAGTGACCCTCAGATAAACCCTAAGGAGATAAATGATGAGCAATTTAAACTTATCGAACAAATATTTAGAATAGAATTTGAGAATATGTTTCAAAAGAACTTTGAGTTGAGAAATTAGGATAAGGATATTGAAAGACCAATGGTAAAAATTTCTACTGAATTAGAAAAACCTATTTCCTTAACTAAGATAAATATAGAAAGACCACCTCTACCATTTACTCATTATCAAGGGGAAGAATTGAAAGGTAAGTGTAACCTAGAAGAATTTGATCCAGAATCTGAATTATCTAGAGGTAATCTTATCTTTGTCTATCATGTCCAGAATTTCAAAACTTTCTCGAACATAGTTTGAATCTTCCTTAAAAAGATCTTCACATTGATCTAATTCTTCTTCTTGCTCGTGTTCCAAATCTTGCATTTCAGATTTTTCTTCATAAGTAGTTTTGAAATGACATTCACTCAGATATCTTATAACATCCATTCTATAACATTCATCATATTTACCTTTTGCAGGATACTTCATTGATCTTGAAATGTTAAAAGTAACAGTTTGATCATTGACATGCAATGTTAATTCCCCTTTCTACACTTCTATCATTGTTCTTCCCATGGCTAGGATAGGTCTCCCCAAAATGATAGGTATCTCTTTATCTTCCTTCGCATCTAGCACAATGAAATCAATAGGAAGAATAAATTAATCCACTTTCACTAGGATATCTTCTATTATCTTCTATAACTCCCTTCTATAACTCCTTTAGGGTACGTTATTGAACAATCTGCTAACTACAAAATTATAGTATTAGGGGTTATTTCTCTAAATCCCAATCTCTTAAATATTGATAATGACATAAGGTTAATGCTTGCGCCTAAATCACATAAAAATATGTCACCTATTACACATGGAATTGTAAATCTACCGGGATCTTTAAGCTTTTCAGGAACCTTCTTCTGAATTATAGCATTGTACTCCTCACTAAGTGCAACACTTTCATTAACTTCAAACTTCCTTTTTCTGTTGAGAATATCCTTCATAAACTTTACATAGCTTGGCATTTTTTCTAAGGCTTCAATAAATGGAATATTAATGGTAAGCTTCTTAAAAATCCCCAGAAATTTTGAAAACTGCTTATCCAACTTCTGTTTACGAAGTCTCTGAGGAAATGGAGGTGGTCGTTTTTCTAAGTTAATATTCAGCGGAGAAATAGGTCTTTCAAATTCTTTTGGAGCGTCCTCTTTTGATTCTTGAATTTCTTCTCTCTCTACTAGAGTTTCTTTTTTAATCCTACTTTCCAACTCTCTTTCGCTTCTAAGTTGAAGGGCTTTTACTTTCTCTTTATTTTGATCTTTTAGATTTGTTTCAGTATTACTAGGAAGTGTTCCTTGGGATCTATTACTTACTGAATTTGCAATTTGTCCAAGTTGATTCTCAAATTGGTTCTCAATATTTCTAATTGTAGCTCCTTAACATTTTAACAGATTTCCCATTTGTAACATCAGTTCTTCTATAGAGAACTTCTCCTTAAATTGTGTATTACTGTTGAAATTTGGAGGATAAGTAGATCTAAAATTATTATTCCCTTGGTTGTTCCAGTTTCCCAATGGGTTCCTTGATTGTTCCCCCATTGTTTATTATTACCACCCGTAGTGTTATTCCTGTTAAAGTTGGGATGGTTCTTCCAACCTGGGTTATAATAATTTTAAAATTTGTTATTCTGCTTGTTATTTATGGCATTCAAAGTTTCTAATGATTCTTGAGAATCTACCATTTGGCCTAATGAATTCTCATCAATCATAAAAATTAGTTGAGAAAAATTCATTCCAAATTGGTCTTCCTTGAAATTGCAGCAACTTGATTTGCTAACATAGTAAATTCATCAGATTCATGAATATTGGCTACTTTCTTTAGATTCACCCTCTCAGAAGGCCATTGAAAATTATTGGTAGCCATTTCTTCAATTAAAGCATAAGCATCATGAAATGGTTTTGTCATCTATGAACCACTAGCAGCGGGATCGATAATAGATCTAAGAGATCCAACTAATTCATTTCATAAAGTTTGAATTTTTAACCAACCTTGTATATCATGGTGTAGATACTTTTGTAAGAGTTCTTTAAATCGCTCCCATGCTTCATAAATAGATTCCCCTTCAAACTGATTAAAAGATGTAATATCATTTCTAAGCTTCGCAGTTTTTTATGGTAGAAAATAATTAGCAAGGAATTTTTGTGCTAAATTACCCCAAGTTCCGATAGATCCAGGAGCTAAAGGTGCTAACAAATCCAACCACATCTTAGTTTTATCCCTCAGTGAGAAAGGAAATAACGTAAGTCTTATGGCATTATTTGATACACCATCATATTAAAATGTAGTGCATAATTCTAAAAAATTAGCAAGATATTGATACCATTTGGATAATAGCAGGTTTAAGCTTAAATGAATTAGAAACTATAGTAGGTTTTTGGATACTATAATGAAGTCCATCTACATTAGGGTTGACATAATCTCATAAAGGTCTAAACTCTTGAAGAAATTCAGCATTTTGATTGTTTTGGTTTGTCATTTCTGTAATTTTTTTAGATTTTTCAACATTTTTTATTTGTTTTTATTTTTTGATTTTTTTTAACAGTTCTCTCTGATTTGAAATTGTATGGCACTAGTCCTTCAGAACCTGAACTATGCATACACTAACATAAACTAAAAAAAAATAAAACACACAAAATAAAATAAAATAATTGTTAAAGTTTAAATAAGACTTTCTAAAAATATATTTGAGCTTTTAAATCAATTAATGTCCCCAACAAAGACGTTTAAAACTTGATCCCGATTGTTTATATGCAACAGTATAACAATGTCTCTGACTATATTTTCACTTATATTTCCTTACATTACAATAGAGTCAAAACTTGATCCTGAAGAAAATAAGAATCTAACTTTTCAATTTATAGAAATATTGGGGTACTACGCAAGTATACGTATCATTATCAAGCAATATAGGACTTTTTGATTAAGACCTGAATATCAAACCCACGGGGAAATTATGCAATATGCTCTATTGAATAGTGAATGCTCTATTGAATATGCTCTATTGAATAGTGAACTTTCTATTTTAAAAATACAATTATTTAAACTAGACATGCATTTACAGTAATTAAAATTCAAATATTTTTAGTATTTTTGATTGTTTGACAAAAGAGTGACTGTTTAAAAAGATAACTTGAGTTTATGTAAAAGAAAAGTACTTAATTTGAAAATGTCTTTCTCTTTATCATGAATCAGCAACCTTATGTGATTCTTTCAAAATTTTGACTAAGACAATACCAGTCCGGTTCTTACATGTTCCCAACACAAATTTTAACATCTGGATAGGCCAAATGAAGAACTAAATGAAATTCATGGATTTAATTAATCACAACTTCATCTAACATTAAAGATTAATAATCTCCACAATTTCCATCCAACACTTTAATTACTTATCATGTTAAGGAGAAAAATAAAAAAAACTACTAAAAATCTATGGAGAAAACAAAACCACGCTTTAGTTTAAAAGTCGAAATCATTGTCAAACCAACACGAAGTCTCAATTAAAATCAAAAGTAGTTTAAAAACAAAGATAAAAACTTCTCTCAAGTCCTCCACCAAACTCTTGAAGTTCCTTTGAATCTCTTCTATTTTAAAACAATCTTAAATCTCAAAATAAATCTAAAAATAAAGAGGATAAAGAAAATTTTTGGTGCCTGAACATCTTTTCAAAACTCTCTCAAAAACTCCCCCTTTCCAACACTTTTTAGAACTTTCAAGCACACTTCAAAAAGTCTCAACTTCCATCTTTTATAAATCTATAAGAGGTCCCTTGATAACTCTTTAAAATGTGTCCTAATTTGATGTATTCTCGAAAGGATGCATACTTTCGCAAGTCTTTTAATAATGTTTTCGTTCCTAGTGGTTATAACCACCCTCTTTAGCCAATAGGTGCCTCAAATACCCTTCAAAATTTGACCAAATATAGAAAACCACCAAATAACTGCCTCTGGAGCTTAAGCGCACGACCTCTGGCGATTAGGCACGGCCTTCTCTGTTTAACCGGTGCTTAAGCACCGGATCTGGTGCTTAGGCACCAAAACACATTAGCAAAATTTTCACCTCTTTGCTCAAAATTTGATCCATTTTCACTCCTTTTAGCATTTTTAACCTTTTTACTTGTACCTGAAAGGAAAAAAAAACACAAAAATTAAAGCGTAATATCTCAAAAATAAGTATAAAAATGGGTTTAAAAATACTATATATTTTAGGTGTATCGAAGGCCTCTCTGAAGCAGCCCTTAGGATAACTCTAGACCAACACCTGAAATCGAGTTTGATCAAAAGTATACCTAGACAATTCAACAGGACCTAGGACATCATTTGGAGGTTCTTTGGACACAATCAAAGCTATCATAACCATCTGATTGAGGCCTTCCCTCTCAAACAAAGGTATCAAACCTCAACCCTAATCAAAGCCTTTATTGATTCATTATACATATTTATTGTATTTCATACCGCATATACCGTATGGATAGGTTCATCTTGAGTAGATGAAGGTTTAGGAACAACCCACCGCCACGCAATTTGGTTGAGTCTAATCGAAGATCTTAAGGATTTAGTGTAAACGGTTCTCTAGTTAGGTTACCTGGGGAAGAAAATAGGGAGTCATCTGATCGCGCGTGTATCCAACAGACGGAGGAGATCAAGCCGGAAAGACTCTTAGTACGTGAACCACGGGCCGCGTGGCAGCAAAGGTAGATGACGACGATAAATAGGAGCGCGCTGCATGTGAGTTTGGAGCCGCCGTAGGTTGAGTTGGCGCCGCGTAGAATAAGTAGAAAAATATGGATTTTGTGAATTATTTTTAATGCCTAAACATAAAAAATCCATATCTTTCTCTAGAAAAATCATAAAAATGAAACAAAAAAACCCTCTTGCTCATTGAATAAAGGAGAATAATACGGACTAAAAATAAAAATTATTTTTTTATTCCTTGATTTTTATCAATTTAAATACCCTCTAAAGTATTTTAATTCACTTTGATTAAACATTACTCACCATGGATTGAAATTTTGATGGTTTTTCCCTCATGACAGAAGCTATGTCGTCTAATTTTTCCAAGGTCAGAGGACATCTTTATGCTCCTAGCTTTAATTTTCAAGCTAGAGAAACTATTTGGGCTAATCTTAATTATTTAAGTCAAAATATCATTTAGAAAAATATGAAAATAACTTTAGTAGGTTTCCTGTGGTCAGAGAAATCTAGGAAAAATATCATAATGTCTTGAATTATCTTGTAAATTTCTATATTTAATTAAATATAAATATCTTTTGTTATTTTTTGTAAATTATATATTTATCAAAAGTTGACAAAATCAATCCCACATTGTTCATAAAAATCATGTATATCCACCGAAAAAATTTAAAGATTATTTGATTAGGTTTGAGTATTAAGGTTGATTATTTAATGAATGTTGTATTTTTGTATAAAACTAATATATTAAATTAAATACACTTTGGAAAATTATGAAAAGTCATTTTCTGAGTTCCTTGTGGGCACTTGGGAAAAATAAAAATTATTTAAAAATATACTTAATTTTTAGCTTTATTTTGAATTTTAAAATAATTAAAATCCCAAAAAAAACTAAATATTTTAAAATGTGCTTAATTGCTCCTTGATCACTTGAAACTCATTAAAACATTTTTCCTAACTTTCCAAAAAGCTTAAAAAATGAATTTCCCTTATTTTCTATCAAAATAATTATAATGAATAAACTAAAATATAAAAATACAAAATTTAATTCTATGAGTTTTATGAATATAAAGAAGTCCAATAAAAATATTAAAAAAACTTTGTAATTAAAACATTATTTTCTATTTAATTAAATCATTAAAACTTGTTAAATATAAAATAATAATAATAAAAATTTAATTTAAAAAATCATGAAATTTTGCCTAAGTGTTCAACTGACCTAGGGAAACTACTAATAATTTTCTCATAAACTAAAACTTTATCTTGGAAAGTCAAATAAATTAATTTCTAAAAATCCTATTTTCTGAATTTAAATAAATAAATAATTAAATTAAATTTTGAGAACTCCACATATTCTCTTCTAAAATTATACTTACCTCATGGATATGACACTCTAAACCCTCAAAGTCATTTAAGTTGTGTTTAATGAGTTATGAGATGAAATGCCTCTAAGGGAAAAGTGGAAATTTTAGACTTTGGTGCCTTAATCAAAATTTTGGATTAACCTAGGGAAAATGAGTAATTTTGATCTTAATAAACATGTTTAGATGATTGAAATACAGATGATTTAAACATGTTTAGATGATTGAAATACAATGGGATTAAAAGGTAGAAACTCACTCACCACGCTTACACAAAATCAACAAGATCATAACTCTCCTAATCTTCATGCCTTGGAAGTCAACTAAAATTAAATGATTTTTAAGTGATGGGCTTAAGCTGGAAAGATGATGGTTTACGTTTCTTAAGCTCAAAGTTGAGGATGATTTTGACTATTTGATAAGAATACATATCACTAAAATCAAAATTTTGATAATCACCATTCTACCTATCATGATTATTAAAGGCTTAGTAGTCACCTAGGCTCAATGTCTAAACTCAATTGATTGAATTTAGAAGATGATATGATTGGTGATTAACATCTTTAAACACTACAAGTCTGACTTTAATGGTGGGCACCATACTCTTTAAATGACTTAGACTTCCCTGAGCTATGGGGTAGTCACACTTCGACCTCAGATGATTAATGGAACAATATGATAAGTCAAAAATGAACTTTGAATATTTCAAGAGATCTTCAAAATGGTCCAGGTTCATGCCTCGAACATTTTGAAATCTTTTGGACATTCCGAAGGACAGATTGGACTTGCCATATTTTGCTCTAAAATCATCTACTAGGATCTCTCAAGATCCAACAAAAAATCATAGCTTGGGGTTTGGTAACTAAACCTTCTACTCATTTAATTCAAATTTTCTTACAATTGCTTTACATGTACTAAACTTTCAAGTGGAGGAGTGAGAATAATCGACAGGTACAATTTTAAATTAATGCATCTACCTTTTTGTACTTCATGCCTCGAGCTTGCAAGTTAATCAATGATGTCACCCTGCATGAAAACTAAAACTGCTAGGATAGCCACAAAACCAAAACTAAAAATCAATCAAGAATCAATCAAGATAAAATTAAAATTTACCTCCATAACATTCAAAATAAAAGACAACTCAAAATTTAATCATAAGCATCGCAAAACAAAAATTGCAACGAAATTAAAACGTCTTTATCGGATGATCGGGAATCCGTCGGAGGAGGTAACCTATGGTTGCTAAGTCAATTTTTCCCACTGTCTAAAAGAAAGTATGGAACTCCTTAAGTTGAGTTTAAAAAATTCATTTGGACTAAGTGAATCCGAAAGAAAATAGTGGTACCGGAACGAAGGAACCATAGGATCCTAATCGGTGTTACTCTAATCAACTTTATAATGCCCAATAATATTTAAAGAAACTATAAACATAAGAAAATTTGATTTGACATTATAACCTGACACATTAGAAAACTTAAACTTGTCACAATAAGGAACTTGGAGCTAGCATTTAGAGTAGCACGATCATCTTCAACAACAAAACATGTCTACCTCAGCTAAGCCACTCTTTCTTTAGAATTAAATAACCAAGCCATAGGACTTCGAGGTGATTTTCTTATGCAACATAAATCCTCAACTCATCTTCAGGCTTTTGTATAGCTCTACTTTACAGTATAAGCCCTAACTCATCTTAGTATTCTGAGGTTATCGTTCATCACGACCTAAATCCTCACTTCTTCCAGGCTATTTGTGTGATCGTTTCATATGAATGTAAGGCCAAAACAAATAAAATTTGTAGGATGAAACACTTGAATAATTTCATCTGGAAATGGAAGCCAAGCAATAAGATGGACTAGGAAGTCACTGAGGTTCTCCTCTGGATCTATGCCAAAACAAATAAAATTTGTAGGATGAAACACTTGAATAATTTCATCTGGAAATGGAAGCCAAGCAATAAGATGGACTAGGAAGTCACTGAGGTTCTCCTCTGGATCTATGGCATCCCCTAGTTCTTCCTCCTTTGGATTCTACGATAAATACTTCAAATTTGATTCATTTCTCATTTCACACCTCTTTATCCGATCTCATTGAGAAGACTTATCCTTTTAACATTTTTGAAGACAATATTCTCAGATTTTTATCGAGAGTTTTCTTGAGTGACTTCGGTTATTTAAGATGTAATTAACTTTATGGACTTGCCCTTATAGAAAGCTCTTCCAAACCCAGCTTAATATAAACCCTATTTAATTCTTCGTATTAAATAGGGGAACTTATCGACTTACAAATAAAATGGTTTCACAGACCAAACTGATGTCATATATTTTTTAGTTTATTTGATCGAGCCTCGTCCTCAACTTTTGTGTTTACCTTTCGGGATAGATACATGGCTTGAGGTGTAGTGTTCTTTCATTTAAACAATGAAAGATATGACATCAATTTGATTTACTAAGTTCTACCATGACCAGAGAAACCTTTGAAAATAATTTCATGGGTCAAGTCATTTACAACATTTACAAATACTAAATCACTAAAATAATTTATTTTGGAATATATAAACATTTAAATGTCTTAACTTTTGATCCCACTGTGGTTTATGATCCAAATGACTCATCATAAAAATTTCAAAATATTTTGAGTTCTTTTGACAACTTAAATTGATTTTCAAAGATAAATACCACTTTTGACACTTAAATGATTTTTAAAAATCAAAATATAACTCAAATAAATTATGAAATTTAGATTTCTTAGTTCTCTGTGATCACGGGTATTTTCTAAAAATAAAATAATATTTAAAATAAAAACTTAAAATTCATAAAACTCATAAAACTCATGAAAATGTTTTAAATTGTTTCTTAATCACTTAGGAACAATTGAAATATTTTTCCTGCTTTTTTAAATAAAGATATTTAATTTTAAAGCTTAAGAATAATTTTTAAAAGGCTAAAAATGAGTTTTCACTAAAATAATTCTAATAAATCAAGGAAAAATAAGAAAAATATAAAATTTGCTCCTTTGAGTTTTCTGACCTAGGGGAGATTTTTCAAAAATATAAAACTTAATATTCACCACTTAAAATATTTTATTTTTATTAAATAACCCAGAAATTAAAATAATTCTAATAAGTCACAAAAAATTCAATAAATTGTGAAATTTGACCCAAAGGCTCCTCTGGTCTAGTTCTACCTCCAGTAAAAATTTCAAGGGATTATAATGTACATTGGTGAAGTTAGGAATTTTCTTTGAAAAATCCTACTTTTGGATGAAAATAAATATATAAATTAAATTAAATTTTAGAAAATCATATTTCCTCCTCTAATGTCTCAATTGACCCATGAATGATGTAGGATAAAAATTTCAAAGTGATTTGAATTGAATTTGACAAATTATGAGGTGTTAGAGCCTTGTGGGCAAATGTGTAATTTTGGAAATCTTGCCCTAATTAACATTTAGGCCTAATTTAAGGAGGGAAAATGGGTAACCTCTGATCTTAATCAATTTATTTGATGCTTGAAACACAAAGTGCTTAATTGGTAGAAACCAATCTTATTTTCCTAATTAAGACTAATAAATTCCTAAATTATAAAAATTTGGAAGTGTATTAAAATTAAATGATCTTGGACTTAGGGGTATGACTTTTGAAGTCAATAATTAATCAATTTAATACCCCTATTTTGATTTTCAAATAAAATTCAAATCATGAATCATGATCACTTAAAGCTTAACCCTTTTTTAAATCTAATTAAGACACTCACCTAGGTCTTAAGAGCTTAGTGGTGACTTAGGTTAAAT
>NW_018220307.1:78453-78790 GCF_001263595.1 Phalaenopsis equestris
AGCAACATTATAAGTTTAAATGGACTCGAGGCTTTTCACGAGTCGGTGAGACGGAGGCATGGACCTGCTTCCCTTTCCTAACTTGTTGGATACCTCAGAGGCCTATTAAACTTAATATTATTTACTCAATGAAATCATCCATAATTAAACTTTTAAGGACTCACCAAAATATGACATAGGGTTAAGAAAACCACCAGAATTTACTTTTCCTGCTCTTCATAAACTGCCTTAACATGCATTTTAAGTTTCAGGTGGTGGAACGAGAAGACTCGCCAGGTATACTTTACAGTTTTTCAGCGTTGTCCTTCTCATACTTTCATACTGTGCTTTTATACCT
>NW_018220307.1:78992-82710 GCF_001263595.1 Phalaenopsis equestris
ACAAAAACCACAACTTCAACTAAATTAAGATGTCTCTATTAGATGATCGGGAATCCCTCGGAGGATGTTACCTACGGTTGCTAACGAGGCTTCCCACGGTTTAAATGAAATTATGAAACTCATTAAGTTGGGTTTAGTAAGTTCATTTGGACTAAGTGAATCCAATAGAAAATAGTGATACCAGAACGAGGGAACTTTGGGATCCTAACCGGTGTCGCTCTAATCAACTTTAATATGCCCTCTATAAGATTTAAAGAACTTTAACCATAGGGCCACCTGATTTGATATTATAACTTGACATACTAGATAACTCAAACTCGTCGCGGGTGGGTAGCACGGCCATCTTCAACAGAAATACCTTTCTTCCCCAGCTAAACCAATCTTCCTTCCTTAGACTTAAACAACAAATCCATAAGACTTCGAGGTTGCTTATGCAACGTAAATCCTCACCTTATCTTTAGGCCTTTGCATAGCTTTGCTATATAATATAAGCCCTAACTCGTCTTAGGATTCAGAGGTTATCGTTTGTTACGACCTAAACCCTCACATCTTCTAGGCTATTTGTGTGATCATTTCACAAAAATGTAAGCTTTAATTAATAAAATTTGCAGGATGAAACACCCAAATATTTCTCTTCAAAACTGAAGTCAAATATTAGGATAGCTTAGGAAGTCACTGAGGCTCTCCTCTAGATCCATGACATCCCCTAGTCCTTCTTCCTTTGGATTCTACAATAAAAAAATGTTCCAAATTTGAACTAATCCCCTTGCACACTTCCATGTCCGATTTTGTTGAAGAGTCCTACCCTTTGAAATTCCTTGAAGATAGTTTTTCCTGATTTTTTTCGAGAGTTTTCTTAAGTGACTTTGGTCATTTAAGATGTAATTAACTATAGGGGCTTGCCCTTATAGGAAGCTCTTTCGAACCCAGCCTAAAATAAACCCTATTTATTTTTTTTGTATTAAATAGGGGAACTTGTCGGCAAATACAAATGTTTCGCAGACCAGACGGACGTCATGACGGACGTCCCAGACGGACGTCATACTTTCCTTAGTTTATTTGATCGAGCCTCATCCTCAAGTCTTGTGTTTATCCTTCAGGATAGATACAGGACATGAGGTACAGTGCTCTTTCATTTTTTAAACTATGAAAAATATGAGGTCAGTTTCATTTCATACTTCAACATCCTTCCAAAGCAGACGACGGGATTTCGATTCCGACAACCGACAGCTTCTTACGGACAACCTCCAACCCTACTTTTTATCGCCGACAGCTTCTGGCGACTCCGAACTCTACTAGGGATGAGCTTTTCTATCCATACAAATCAAGAAAAATTATTTTCACACATTGGTAATATGTCCACGTCCCTCTTGGACCAAATTACCCTTCTTCCGTTGGCATACTTTACCCATTTCTGTCTTGGGAAAGTACAGCTAACTCCTTGGACTTCAGGACTAGCTGTTCAACCGTCTTTAAACAGAGGGGTTCAAAAGGCCATTAAGGACTCTTTAGATCTTCATGTGGGGTCGAACCCCTAATAGGTGTGTGGGTGGATTAATTCCACCTGAGTTTTTTTTTTTGCCTTGAATTGGGTCGCACACTGGGTCCTAAAATTTTTCACAACTCCTTTTTATATTTGATTTGCTGCTTCATAAATTAAACTAAATCGTGTTGTGTTGTGCGCACTTTAAAATATTAATTAATTTTTTACATTAAAATGACCTGTAAATTAAGACCAGCCCGGTCTACAGATTAACCTCTACTTTCAGTGCTTGCACTAAAGATTACGAGGTTTTTGGCCATATAGTTAACCCTAAAACTTTCTGTTTTGAAGCCCGTTACGATGGCCTACCCAACGCTGACCTTTTCCTGCAATCTGCCAACGGATGACAACGCCCGTAATGTCACTCCCACCATCAAGTTTGTAGTTGGATTTGAAGACCTCGAGGTTATCCTCAGGAAAGCCCCATTCGTGGTAATGAAGATCGCTGCCATGGAAGTTCAAGAGCCGTCTGCAAAATTCAGTTTGAACTGCCCTCAGGATTTCCCTGGCGGTAAGAAGGCTAAAGCTGCCGTCATCAAACTTGTTATCCCCGCTGCTGCTAAGGGGAAGGAAGTGATTATTGTTGAAGATTCGACTAAAGGATTAATTGTTCCACCCCCGGGGTTGGGTTCCGGGCAAAGTTAGAAAGGACTGTACCACTCACCCGAACTCAAAGGAGGAACCGCAATACAAGAATTTGGAGGGCAATCAAAGCCTAGACTCCTGAGAACACACCTGATGAGGAGGAGCCTCTTCAAGTTGAAGAGGTATTGCCAAAAATTTACCCACTCCTACGAACGAGGGACTAGATTTCATCCTCTGACAGATATTGATGGATATGAGAGTATCCGGAAGATTGCTACAGCATTAATATCACCTCATGGATAGGGTGAGAAGGGAAAGAAATTCAGCCCCATCACTCGAGTTAGTGCAGTCTTCAGAATGCTTGCCACTAAAAAAGGATGTTCTGTTAGTGAATTACTTAAATGAGTGGGACATGCAATTTCCCCTCATATGAAGAATGAAAAAATGAAATTTTGAAGAATGTTAAGTCCGCTAGAAAGTCTCATAAGTCGGCTATAAAGTCACCTACACGTGTTCCCGTCTGGCTCTGTTTGGGAAGCCGAGTTGATACTGCTGTAGCCACCACCAATCATACCACCACCAAGACCGCAGGTAGCCAACCAATTAAATCAAGATTGGGTCCGAGAAGTTTACCAGTCATTCCTGCAATCATGGAAAAAAAGATAAGATGATTACCTGACACTGTAGCCTGTCTACACCACGGGTAGCATACCTTCCCTCGACACACCGATGTCTCTACTCAGACGTCCCGTCCGGAGGCATCATTGTCCAAGAAGAAGAGGGTACGGGTACCCAAGGTCGCTGCACCGATACAGTTCAGTGAGCCTGCAGGACAGGAAGTAAAATAGTGCCTAGTGCCTGAAATATCTGACAAACAATAGCCAGTCGTCGCAACAATAGTCGCGACAATAGCCAACAAGATGGAGGAACAAGTAGAGGATATCCACCAAGGTCCTCCAGATCTTGAAGCAATCAAGGAGTTGATAATTGAGGAAGAAGTTGAGAATCTCAGGATCGAGATTTCTGAGTTGGCTCGAGAACATGGAGTTTTCGTTGATAGTGATGTTGACCTCATTTTTTGTTGAGGTTTAGTTTTTCCTACTTAGTAGCCTAGGGTCTAGCCATAAGACTTTTCCTGTTGACTATTCCTAGAAAACTAGACACGAAACTCTCACCATTAGAAATTCTACCCTCTTCTTTCCTCAACTCGGAGTTCCACATATTGCTCCCAACCTCTATGTACTTAGTAGGTGGGGTCATTGTGGGGGAAACTCAGGATGAGTCACCCTTAGGATTGTTGGACCTTAGGGTTGACCTTGGGTGTTGGTCTGGAGCTAAGGCACTCACTACACTCATCTGCACTCACAATCACTCACAACCCTGAGCTCAAATTTCTAACCTAGATCCCTTGATCTTTTGGGATACTCATGTAGATGGTCCCCTAAATCTACTAGCCCTAGGGCTATGGTTTAGCTAAGACCACTATGTAGAGGACCCAAAATGGGGTTTCCTTTGGTCCATGGCTTATTGGTGATGATTGGCACCCCAAATTACCAAAATACCCCTCCATAGCTCAAAATCCCAAAAATT
>NW_018220307.1:83573-84307 GCF_001263595.1 Phalaenopsis equestris
ATGCTTAAGATATCTTTGCCAAATCAAAGTACATTTGCATTAAATTGTTGTGACGGATTCCTCTGGGTTCCCTGAGCTCCTACCGCCCTCCCTCTGGCCGGCCGGCTAGCCTAGTGGCTAGAAATCCCAAAATTGAGAGCCACTCCCATGGCACCTGACCCAAATCAAACCTAGAGGCCAGCTCGTCCAAATCAAACTATGGAGCTCCTCTGTCCTCCACCTAAGCACCACAATGCACCTAAGCTTATGCCCTGAGAGCCACCCCATGGCCATTTTTGTAAAAACTCACCTCCCACGGTCATGGGAGGTGTGCTGAAATTTCTTTAGAGAGGTCTCACCAAACTTTACACAGAGCTTCCCTAAGATCTCGTCAGTGCATTCCAACCATTATTCCTCACCCATTCCCATTGTTGGAGCCCAATTTTGAGCTCGAAACCCTGCTGGAAATCAGGACAGAGCCCAATACACCTCCACACTCAACCAAACTTAAATTATTTATGCCCACACCTTCACAAGAGTGAAAGAAGCCAAAGCCCCATCAAATCCCCCTTCCACAGAGCCTCTACCATAGCTCTAGACCAACACCCAAAATCGGCCTTGATCAAAATCATATATAGGCTTTACACCAAAGCTAGAGGCTTCATCCTTTAGCTCTTTGGAGTATAACGAAGGTGTGAAGAATCTCTGATTGAGGCTACACCTCTCGGAGCAAAGGTATAACTCACTTACTCTCC
>NW_018220307.1:84539-86632 GCF_001263595.1 Phalaenopsis equestris
CGGACAGCGCTTCGGGACATAAACAGCGGGCCGAGTCAGCAGCTACGTGGACGGAGGCGTCCAACCAGAGCGCGCCACGCATGCCTTCGAAGCTGCCTAGGATCTAGTCAGCACGCGCTATTTAAATAGATAAATAGGGCTTTTTCTTATTTATTTAAATACCTTTAACTTAGAAAATACATAACTTTGTGTAGAAAAATCAAAAAAATAAAATAAAAATACCCTCTTATTCAGTGAGCAGAGGAGAATAATGTGGAATAATTTTCAAGTCCATTTGGTGCATATTTTATTATTAATTAACTAAACACTATTTTGAGTCATTTGATTCACCATCCATATTGACACATCACCTTGGCTTGAAATTTTGGCATATTGTAGCCTTTGTAAGGGGAAATTATCTATGATTTTTCCAAAGTTATAGGAGATTCCTATATAGAGATCCAAATTTTTTAAGTTATTTCACATTATTTCCTTGAAATAATCATGGAAATTAGCATATTGATTATAAAATCCTAAGAAAATTTTAGAAGGTCTACCATAACCAGAGAAACCTTTGAAAATAATTTCATGGGTCAAGTCATTTAAAACATCCTTAAATTTTTCAAATACTTAATCACTAAGATAATTAATTTTGAAGAACATGAGTATTTAAATGACTTGATTTTTGATCTTCACTGTGATTTATGATCCAGAGATTTCATCATAAAAGTTTCAAAATACTTTGAGTTCATTTAATAACTTAAATTGATTTTTAAAGAGAAACATCTCTTAACATTTAAATGATTTTTAAAAATCAAAATATAACTCAAAAAATTATGAAACTTAGTTTTTTGAGTCCTCTGTGATCAGGGATATTTTATAAAAATAAAATAATATTTTAAAATAAAAACTTAATTTTTGGCCTACTTTAAGTATTTAAATAATTAAAAATTCATAAAAATCATAAAAATAATAAAACTCATGGAAATGTTCTAAATTTTTTCTTTATCACTTAGGAACAATCAAAATATTTTTTCTGATTTTCTAAATAAAGATATTGAATTTCAAAGCTTAAAAATAATTTTTAAAAGGCTAAAATAAATAAAGGCTAAAAATGAGTTTTCACTAAAATAATTCCAATAAATCAAGGAAAAATTAGAAAAATATAAAATTTTCTCCTCTGAGTTCTCTGACCTTAGGGAAATTTTCAAAAATATAAAGCTTAATTTCCACCATCTAAAATATTTTATTTTTATTAAATAGCCCAAAACATAAAATAATTCTAATAAATCACATAAAATTCAAAAAATTATAAAATTCAAAAACACAAGGGGACCATGAGTAGAAACCAATCCCACTTTCTTAATTAAGTTAATAAATTCTACCTCCACTAAAAATTTGGAAGCTTATTAAAATTAAATGATCCTAGACTTAGGGGTATGATTTTTGAAGTCAATAACTAATCAATTTAATACCCTTATTTTGATTTTCAAATAAAATCCAAATCATGAATCATGAACACCTAAAGTTTAACCCTTTTCAAAATTAATTAAGACACTCACTTAGGCCTTACGAGCTTAGTGGTGACTTAGGCTAAATCAAAATTGACTAAAAAAAGGATTAGAAAAATAAACATAATTGTATCGAACATCCTTGAAACACCACTAAGCCCAATTAGGATTAAAATTTGGCTAAGTGTCCAAATTACACTAACTTGCCCCTTTAAGGGTATTTACCCACATAATTCTTAAATTAAATGATCAATCATAATTACCCTATTCTTAGGGATAATTGAGACATCAATGTTCACTGAGTAATAAGGGTATTTACAGGATGAACCATTAAGAAACATAATGAGTTTAAATGGACTCGAGGCTTTTCACTAGTTGGTGAGAGAGAGGCATGGACCTGCTTCCCCCTCTTAACTTGTTGGATACCTCAGAGGCCTATTAAAACTTAATATGCTTCGCTCAATGAAATCATCCTTGATTAAAGTTTTAAGGACTCAACAAGATATGACATAGGGTTAGGAATTTTATCAAAATTTTACCTTTCCTGCTCTTCATAAACTGCCTTAACATGCATTTTAAGTTTGAGGTGGTGGAACGAGAAGA
>NW_018220307.1:86748-88717 GCF_001263595.1 Phalaenopsis equestris
TCGAAATTAAAAATCAACCAAGATAAAATTCACCATCACAACATTCAAAATATAAAACAACTCAAAACTTAATCACAAACATCACACAAAACCACAACTTTAATTAAATTAAGATGTCTCTATCGGATGATCGGGAATCCCCCTCGGAGGAGGTAACCTACGGTTGCTAACGAGGCTTCCCACGATTTAAATGAAATTATGGAGCTCATTAAGTTGGGTTTAATAAGTTCATTTGGACTAAGTGAATCTAATAGAAAATAGTGATACCGGAACGAGGGAACCGTAGGATCCTAAACGGTGTCACTTTAATCAACTTTAATATACTCTCATAAAATTTAAAGAACTTCAACCATAGGGCCACCTGATTTGATGTTATAACTTGACACACTAGATAACTCAAACTCGTCGCAGCAAGAGCTTGGAGCTAGCATGGTGGCCAGCATGACCATCTTAAACAGCAAAACCTGTCTTCTTCAGCTAAACCAATCTTCCTTCCTTAGACTTAAACAACAAAGCCATAGGACTTCGAGGTTGCTTGCTTATGCAACGTAAACCCTCACCTTATCTTTAGGCCTTTGCATAGCCTTGCTATACAATATAAGCCCTAAGTCGTCTTGTTTTTTATCATGACCTAAATCCTCACATCTACCAGGCTATTTGTGTGATCCTTTCACACGAATGTATTCCCTAACTAATAAAATTGGCAGGATGAAACACTTAAATTTTTCTCCCCAAAATTGAAGCCAAACATTAGGATAGCTTAGAAAGTCACTGGTGTTCTCCTCTGGATCCATGACATCCCCTAGTTCTTCCCTATTTAGATTCTACAATAAAATGTTTCAAATTTGAACCAATCCCCATTCACACCTCTACGTCTGATCTCATTGAAGAGTCCTACCCTTTCAAATTCCTTCAATATTTCCTGATTTTTATCGAGAGTCTTCTTAGGTGACTTTGGTCATTTAAGATGTAATTAACTATAGGGGCTTGCCCTTATAGGAAGCAAGTCAAAACCCAGCTTAATATAAACCTTATTTAATTCTTTATATTAAATAGGGTAACTTGTCGACAAATACAAAGATTTTTCAAACCAAACGGATGGCATACATTCCTTAGTTTATTTGATCGAGTCTCATCCACAATTCTTGTGTTTATCCTTTGGGATAGATACAGGATTTGAGTACAGTGCTCTTTCATTTTAAACTACAAAAAATATGGGGTCAGTTTCATTTCATACTTCAACATCCTTCCAAAGTGGGCGACGGGATTTCGATTCCGGTGACCGGCAGTTTCTTACGGGCAACCCCACAACCAAACCATCCCCGAAATAACGCCGATAGCTTCTGGCGACTCCGCTGAGGACATGCTTCTCTCTCCATACAAATCAAGAAATATTATCTTCACACATCGGTAATATGTGCATGTCCCTCTTGGACCAAATTACCCTTCTTCCGTTAGCATACTTTACCCATTTCTACCTTCGGAAAGTATAGTTAACTCCTCGGACTTCAGGACTAGCTGTTCAACCATCTTTGAACAGAGGGGTTCAAAAGGCCACTAAGGACTCTTTAAATTTTTATGTGGGGTCGGACCCCCAGTAGGTATGTTGGTGGATTAACTTCACCTGGGCATTTTTCTGCCACGAATTGGGTCCCGCGCTGGGTCCTAAACTTTCTCACAACTCCTTTTCACATTTGTTTTGCTGATTCGCAAATTAAATCAAATCGTGTTGTGTCGCGCGCACTTCAAAATATTAATCAATTTTACACCCTTTTAAATAAAGATGTTAAAATTACCTATAAATTAAGACATGCCCGGTCTACAGACTAACCTCTACTTTCATTGCTTGCACTAAGGATTACGAGGTTTTTGGCCATGTAGCTAACCCTAAAATTTTTTGTTTTAAAGGCTGTTGTGATGGCTTACCCAACGCTGACCTTTTCTTTCAAACCGCCGATGGTTTGCAACC
>NW_018220307.1:88775-91313 GCF_001263595.1 Phalaenopsis equestris
AGACCTCGAGGTTATTCGAGGTTATCCTCGGGAAAGCCCCGTTCGTAGTAATGAAGATCTTTGCCTCAGAAGTTCAAGAGCCGTCTGCAGAACTTAGTTTGAACTGCCTTCAAGATTTCTTTGTCGTCAAGAAGGTTAAAGCTGCTGCGGTCGCGACACCCACCAAACCTGCTATCCCCGCTGCTGCTAAGGGAAAGGAAGTGATGATTGTCGAAGAATCGGCTGAAGGATTAACTATTTCGCCACCCGTGTTTGAAATTGGGTTGAGCTCAAGGACAGTACCACTGACCCAAACTCAAAGGAGGAACCGCAATAGGAGAGTTCGGAGGGCCATCAAAGCCCAAACTCCTAAAAATACACCTGATGAGGAGGAGCCTCATCAAGTTGAAGAGGTACGACCGGAAATTTACCCACTCCTGCGAGGAAGTAGATTCCATCCTCTGGCAGATACTCATGTAAATGATGATATGAGAGTATCCGGAAGATTGCTGCTGCATTCCCATCACCTCATGGACATGGTGAGGAGGGAAAGAAATTCAGCCCCATCACCCAAGTTAGTGCAGTCTTAAGAAGGCTTGCTATTAAAGAAGGATGTTCTGTTAGTAAATTACTTAAACGAGTGAGACATGTAATTTTCCCTCATATGAAGAATGGAATTTTGAAGGATATTAAGTCCGCTAGAAAATCTCGTAGGTCGACTGTAGAGTCACCTACCCGTGTTCCCGTCTGTCTCCGTTTGGGAAACCGAGTCGATACTGCTATGGTCACCACCGATCATGCCACCACCAGAACCACAAGTCGCCGGCAGTCGCCGGCCGATTAAGGGCCGATTAAGTCAAGACTGGGTCTGAGAAGTTTACCCATTATTCCTGAAATCATGGAATGAAAGACGAAACGATTACCTGACACTGTAGTCGGTCTACACCACGGGGAGCATACCTTCCCTCGACATACCGATGTCTCTACTGAGACGCCCCGTCCTGAGGCATCATCATTAAAAAGGAAGAAGGTATGGGTACCTAAGGTTGCTGCATCAATACAGTTCAGTGAACCTGCAAGACAGGAAGCAAAAGCAGTGCCTGAAATATCTGACATCGTCGCGACAATAGAGAGCGAGATGGAGGATCAAGTTGAGGATTTCCATCAGGGTCCTCCAGATCTTAAAGCAATCAAAGAATCGATAATTGAAGAAAAAGTTGAGAAACTCAGGATTGAGATTTCTGAGTTGGCTCGAGAACACGGAGTTTCCGTCGATAGTGACGATGAGGATTTTGATTACAATGATTACTTGGAGGAAGATTTCATAGATGTCCATGCTATTGAAACCAGAGCTGCCACATTTGCGTGCGAGGCTCAACCTCACACTGAAGAGAACGCCATAGATGAGCTGCGTAGGGTTATCCTCCTCAGGGATGAACAAGTTGTTCTACTAGATAAAAGAATAGAAGAGATGATTGCAGCTATGACCACCATGGCCACCATTCAGGGGCAATCACAAGCACCAAGATTGGCTTCTCCAGAGATTAACCAGCCAGAAATCATACACATCGTAGATGAAAGAAGGGAGGCTACTTTGTCAGACAAAGAAGAACAACCGAAGAAGGATTCTCCATCAAGTGCCATGCCAGAAAAAGAGTTCAAGCAAATGGTTGAACAAGTACGGGATGCTTTAGCCCAGTCCAAGGGCGGTGCATCAATTTTGAAGAGTAGGCCTTATCCGGAAGAATTTGATGTCGTGTTTTTCCCCAAGGGCTTTGTGATCCCAAACTTCAAGATATTCGATGGAACAAGAAATCTCATACAGCACATAGCACATTTTCAAGCCAATTGTGGAAATTCGAGGAATAGCGTAGCTCTACTCTGTCAGCAGTTCGTTAGCAGCTTGTCAAGGATTGCTTTTGACTGGTACGCTGACTTGCCCAACGGATTAGTTAAAACATTTTTTGAGTTGGAACAGTTATTTGTGAAAAGATTTGTTGGGGCGTAATATCATGTGTTTATTGGAGAACTCATGGTAGAGAAGCAGAAGCCTAGTGAAACCTTGACAGACTATATTTTGAGGTGGAGAAACCTTAGCATGAAATGTGAACCTCAGATACAAGAACATCAAGAGATTGAGATTCTACTCAAAAGCATTAATGGGCCAGTAGCTTTCATGCTTAAGGGACTCACCATCAAATCCTTTGAGAAGATACTCAGTAAAGCTAGCAATCTTCAAGAAGAAATCAAACATATGGATTCACACAAAAAGTCCAAGGCAACCAGAGTGTTTGAAAAGAAATCAGGAACAATAGTGACTTTTGATAAAGGAAAACAGCCAATGAAGATATATGCAGAAAATTTAATCCAACCAATGGCCGTCTCAGGAGGGATCACCTTAAACAGCGGGTAAGAGAATATCCCTGTTAGAGCGATAGAAAGTTGTTTACTCCTTCAAAGATGAAGCTGTACCTAAAATATTCAAAAGCTTGATGAAGAAACCAGAATTCAAACTACCTGATCCAAAGAAACCTGAAAAGGTGGATAAGAAGAATGAAC
>NW_018220307.1:91323-92973 GCF_001263595.1 Phalaenopsis equestris
GTTTCGTCTTTAAAGACTGGCTTGGGAAGAACCTCAAGGAAGAGAATATAACAATCCCAAAGGAATATTTGAGAGAACCTGAAAAAGGTTCCATAAACATGGTTTCAACTGAACCAATCTCCCCAATTGATCCATATGTCGGAACAGATGGATGGAGTACAACCTGGGATGAACTCAAGAGGGTCCTCAATCGGATACAGGATTATCGAATCAAACTTCTACATATAATGAAGAAGGATGGAATGAAGTATGGAGCAGATCATCCAAGAAGATATTAAGAAAGCTACAGTCTGCATTAAAATAAGCCTCAATTCAGAGTCTGCAGCACACCGAGCCCGAGATGAAGATTTCACCAGAAAATCCGTCATCATCAAGGACAAAGAACAAGAAAAAGAAAAGTGTCACTGCCTTGATAGCACGAGGGGTAGGATAGAGGCTGCCTCTACTACATTGGTTGTCTCGGATTTGGGGAAGAAAGTCCTCGAACCCTTGACCTTGTATGATTATCTTTTTTCCCCTTCGGGGTCTTATGAATACAATAGTTGTGATTTTGGCTATGTTTTGACTGTTTCTGGTAATAACGCGACTAATTATAACCAAGCTACTTGCGATCTCGATCCTCAAAATGATCCTCAAATCGTACTTGAGTCCGATGAACTTGTTCTCAAGTCTAAAGAAGACATTAACGATATTGCTTACGACAGCAATGATAACGAAGAGCCAACTCTCGAGCGTCATGGTGCATCGCTCTCTCGCTCTCCATCAACTTAGATCTGAAGAGGAAAAGAAACCGGAAGATTCAGCAACGATATCTCAAGAAGAAGAGATCACAGAGGTCAACTTAAGGAGCGGAAAGGTGTTACCACCAAGAACAGCTCCAGCAGACAAAGGAAAACAAATAATGACTCGAGAAGAGATACCCCCACCTCCGCCAGTGGAAGAACCACATAACCAAGACAAAATCGGAGGATCATACAAAGTAGATTACAACGTGCTAGCTCATCTTAGAAGGTTACCTGCCCGACTAAGCATCTACGATGCTTTGATCCTGTCAAAGGAGATGAGAGAGTCTCTGGTTACAGCTTTGCTTGATCCAAAAATTTGCTTAGATTAGATGGCTAGCACATCCTCAGATGAAGTTTGCTCATTGATTTTTGTCAACATTGGCAGATTTTTCTTATCCAGAGTCTTAGTGGATCCTGAAGCATCTCTCAACTTGATGAGTCTACGGAGGTTAGCATATTTGGACTTCGACGTTCAGGAGCTCATCCTCGATAAGATGATATTAAGAGGATTCAACCAAAAGGGAGAAAGAGCCCTTGGATCAATCTCATTACTTATGAAAGTTGGAGAATTTGTAACAACCGTTAAATTTCATATCATCGACGCCGAGACCTCTTTTAACGCTCTATTGGGTCGACCGTGGATTCATGAGCATAGTATGGTTCCATCATCTCTACACCAGTGCATTAAATACCAGAAAGATGGTCAAGAAAATTGCATCAAAGGAGACCTACAACCATTTTTAGTGCATGAAGTTGGTATCCATGAAGACGCTGCCTATTACGCGCCTCGAAAGAAGACTGTCTTCTCGCACAAACTTTTGACACACACAGATAAAGATTCAGAAGGATCACCTTAGCATGAAAT
>NW_018220307.1:94197-95521 GCF_001263595.1 Phalaenopsis equestris
CCGGGTTTCCACTACCTATACCAGAAATGATGGTGGACATCGCTTCAACACGTGATATTTTCTCCTTCATGGATGGATCGTCGGGGTATAACCAAATCAAGATGGCTCCCGAGGATGCAGCGCTTACAGCTTTCAGAACACCGATTGGAATCTTCTGCCATACAGTGATGTCGTCGGCCTAAAGAATGCCAGAGAAACATATCGGCGTGCAATGACAAATATTTTTGACGACCTCATTCACAATCAAGTAGAATGCTACGTGGATGATCTGGTCATCAAAAGTAAACGAAAAATATACCATTTGTATGATTTGAGGATTGTGTTTGAACTGTTACGACGATATGACCTTAAAATGAATCCCTTAAAGTGCGCTTTCGGCGTCACCTCCAGGAAATTTCTAGGATTCGTTGTCAGTCATCGGGAATTGAGATCGACTCGGATAAGATTAAAGCTATCTTGGAAATGCCTCCCCCTAAAACCTTGAAGCAGTTACGTTCCTTCCAAGGGAAGTTGGCATATCTGAAACGCTTTATTTCTAATCTCTCAGGTAGGTGTCAGCCTTTCTCGGCATTAATTAAAAAGGAAGCCAAATTTATCTGGGAAGAAAAATGACAGCGGGCCTTTGAGGAAGTTAAACAATATTTAATGACACCTCCTATTTTGGCAGCCCCCGGAAACCGTTGATACTTTATATCGCGGCTTTGGATGACTCTCTTGGAGCCCTCTTAGCCCAAGTCAATGAGGAGGGAAAAGAAAATGCTCTCTACTACTTGAGTCGTCGTCTAATACCGACGGAAGTAAGGTATACACTTATTGAGAAGCATTGTCTGGCATTAATTTTCGTCCCTCAAAAGCTTAGACATTACATGCTTTCTCATAAGATCAACCTAATTTAAAAAGTTAATCCATTGCAATATCTGATGACCTGACCAACACTCTGCGGACGTTTAGAGAGGTGGTCAATGATCTTATTGCATTTTTGATATAACTTTTGTGCCCCTTTATGCTATCAAGGGACAGATTTTAGCAAATTTTCTCGCTGCACACCCACTGCCAGCTTGGTCCTCTCTCAACGATGAGTTACCAGACGAGAAAATACTACAAATGAAATTTTTCAGTGTGCAACGCTGGGAAATGTACTTCGATGGTGCCTCGTCAGCTAGGAAAGATAAGGGATCAGGCACAGTTATACCAGGCAAGGCAGGGATCAGTTTGATCTTTATCACGCCAGATAAGGGTATGTTGAGGTTTTCGTACCACCTGACGGAGCCATGTACCGATAATGAAGCAGAATGTGAAGCCTTAATCACCGGATTGGAGTTGG
>NW_018220307.1:95673-96707 GCF_001263595.1 Phalaenopsis equestris
AAGCCATTAATAGAATATTTGCATACTGGAAAGCTGCTAGAAGACAAGTTTGAGGCACACCACTTCACAAGAAGGGCCATGTCTTACGCCCTAGTGGGACATGTTCTCTACAGAAGATCGTTCGACCAAATGTGGCTACGGTGTTTAGGCAGAGCCGAGGCACAAAATATTGTCAAATAAGTACATGCCGGATTATGTGGCGCTCACCAGTCGGGACCAAAAATGAAAATAAAGATTAACAGACTCGGATATTATTGGCCAGCAATGATGTCCGATTGCATGGATACTGCCAGAAGATGACACCAATGCCAGGTACATGAGGTGGTCTTACACCAACCTCTGAATGTGCTACACCCAACTGTTGCCTCGTGACCATTCGAGTGTTGGGGCACAGACATAATAGGTCCGAGAGACCCTCCATCTTCTAAATGGCACATATTCATACTTGCCGCTACAGATTACTTCTCCAAATGGGCAGAGGCAGTATTGTTGCGTGAGGTTACGACACAACACATCCTTCAATTTCTCAAAAGCCAAATGGTCTACCATTTCGGAGTACCGCGAACAATAATCTCTGACAATGGGACAACTTTTAAAAGTACGAAGATCAACAATTTTGTCAGAAGACATGGGATAGATTGGAGATACTCTACAATTTACTATCTTAGAGCAAATGGTCTGGCTAAAGCTTTCAACAAGACACTGGTACAAATTTTGAAGAAAACACTGGATGAAAATAAAAGGGATTGGCATAACAAGCTGTTAGAAGCCCTGTGGGACTACCGGACGACTTTCAGGACTCCCACTCAGTGTACACCTTAAATGCTCGTGTACGGGACCGAGGTCGTGCTACCGCTAGAGATCCAGACACCATCTCTCAGAATCGCCGTCGCCAACCAACTCAAAACAGAAGAAAGTACAAAACTCAGGCCTGAAGAACTGGAGAGTCTTAAGGGAAAACGATTGGAAGCACAATAACATTTGGAGCTCTACCAGGAAAAGATGGTACAAGCCCATGACAAATTGGTCCGCCC
>NW_018220307.1:97077-101824 GCF_001263595.1 Phalaenopsis equestris
CTTTTGAACTTCAAACTTTTGAACTTCACACGTTCTCTTTTCTACTTTTGGATCTAAAAATTCCATTAAATTAAAACAAAACTCACACATAAAATGAGTAATCCGTTTCACAAAAACAAAGTAAAATTTACTTTAATGGATACTCTGTTTTGTTCTTGTTCATGCCAAACTTCGGCCCACTGACGTTTCTTTCTGTCGTCTATCGTCTGCAGAAAAAATGTCAGGACAGAGGCTGATCTTTGCCTTCCAGGATGGCTAGAACCTTGCACTAAATGAAGAGATGGCGCCACAAGGAGGTGTCATAGATTTCGACATGGATTTCAACGACATTAATATAGACTATGACGGTCCTCTAATGGGCATAGTCAGCAATGAAGAAAAGAAGGGACTACCCTCACTGTTGAGGGTGACCACTCAAGACGATGTGTCACATAAGGGTAAAAACATGATAACAGGGTAAAAACGGGTAAAAACATGATAACAGAACAAGATCAGATGGAGGGGCCCAGCCGACTGCCCTCCATGATAGCTACTCCAGCAAGGGGCTTAATAGCTGCCCACAGTGAACATCTACCAAATACCCCACTCCGCAGAACACAACGCAGAAACACAAGCCGGAAGAAACAGAGAGCCTTTCTGCGACAGGAGCGCAAATGCCAAAGAAACGTAAGTGGTTTTCTTGCCCCCATTCCTGCGGGACATATCTACAATCCAGAGCTGAGAGAGACTTCTGCCAGCCTGCCTACTACAGATGAAGAATCAGGATTTCTGACAGGATCAGATGTACCCCCAGTCCCAGATATCTTGTGCAGAGGTTGCCCAACATACAACATCGAGATACCATCCAGGACATCAGTCACGGGCGCATTTGTAGAATGCTCGAACTGCAACGTCCTACATCTACAGCATTTCAGTACCCTAGAAGAAAACACTGCAAGCACCAACGAGTCTCAGACTCCAAATTTTATGGCAAATGAACCGTATATCCCACTGTGGGCGGACTAGTGCGCATCATGGAGCTCAGGATCATACATCCTGCTTGAGGCAGAATCTCATATCCCGGCTCGGCCAGCACCGGTTTGGATTCTCGCTGAGGCCCGGAGGAAGGAACGTCCTAGACAGCTGCCAGCTCCCGGTATGGTGGAATATTACAAAATAAGCAAGGTAAACCACAAAACAAGCAAGGTAAACAGAAGAGAATTTGAATTCTACAAAGAGGTTCAAGGAAAGTTTATCAACATATTGGAAGGCCTGGAGTTATATATCAGGGTTTTCTCAGAAACTGATGAAAGAAGCATCCTGGACTACATCTTCGATTTGAGAGATAGAGGAAAGAGCATACTACGAGCCGAAGAAGTGGATGCAGGGAAAGGGAATAATCACCATCCAGTGCGGCTGTTGCTACAATTTTACAAATGACAGACAAGGGAATCTGCATGGGATCCTCAGATACGACCAAGTGGATCTGTTACCCCCTATGATAAAGTGGATGATAAAGAGAATGGTCAAGTGGAATATCCTACCCGCCACTTGCATTCCTAATAGTTGCATCATCAACATTTATGAAGAAGGTGACTGCATTCCCCCGCACATTGACCATCATGACTTTGTGAGGCCTTTTTGCACGGTCTCATTCATGAGTAAGAGCAATATTTTGTTTGGAAAGAAAAAGTTCAACGATCTTAAGACTTTTGGCTGGTTATTAATTGACTCAGAAATATCTTTGGAAAATGAAAAATGTTTTGATCACACGACCAAAATTCTGAAATCTACTTAGGCTCAGAAAGAAAGAATTAAAGTCATGATAAAGATATTAGCAGTTAATGAAATTTCAAACCTGAAGTCATGTCCTTCAGTGTCCAACAAATACAACTCCAAATTCAACTCGAAGAACGTTAGAAAGATTTCTTAAAGACAACTTCTACAACCTTTATAGAATCTGTAATAAATCAAATGATGACTGATACAAATGAAGCTACGAACTTACGGCCTCTTCAACCGTGGTATCCGTAAAAATAACGCATCTGTTATGTGTACTTGAAAGAATATAGTTCTGATTGTACCTTAAGGATGGGCTATTTTCTACACTTGCCATTTGTCAGTGGACGATAATTCAAGAAACACTGTGCCCCATGTTTCAGAGATAAAGACTCATTCTTAAAAGCTCAGACGTCGTGCTTGTCTGAAACTGGGTCCATATCCTAACAACAAGAAAAGAAAATGATAAATTTCTCGAGTTTGAGGTTTCTTACTCCTTGCTTGTGTAGCACAACTACCTTGGTCTGCACCAGTTTTCTTCACATCCCCGCGGAATTTCATATTCTGCACAAAAATCTCACAAAATTTCACGATTTTTCCTCACCAATGTCAATCTTCGCAAATTCTACTAGTTTCCCACAAATTTGAAATGTGATATTTTAGAGGATTAGGATTTCACATCTGATTCTGCATTGCTTTGCAATGATTCACATGATATTTTAGAGGATGAAGATTTCACATATGATTCTGCATTGCTTAGCAATGATCCACACGATATTCTAGAGGATGAGGATTTCACATCTGATTCTTCATTGCTTACAATGATTCACACGATATTTTAGAGGATGAGTATTTCACATTTGATTATGCATTGCTTAGCAATGATTCAGGCGATATTTTGGAGGATGAGGATTTCACATCCGATTCCGCATTGCTTAGCAATGATCCACGCAATATTCTAGAGGATGAGGATTTCATATCTGATTTTGCATTGCTTAGCAATGATTCACACGATATTTTAGAGGATGAGGACTTCACATCCGATTTTGCATTGCTCAGCAATGATTACCACGATATTTTAGAGGATGAAGATTTTACATCTGATTCTGCATTGCTTTGCAATGGTCCACATGATATTTTAAGAGGTTGAGGATTTCACATCCGATTCCGCGTTGCTTTAGGAGCTCATTTTATTGCAATCTTTCAAATCAAATTCTACAGGTTGAGGATATCACATCCGATTCTGCGTTGACATCTGATTTCGCATTGCTTTAGGAGCCCATCCTACTGCAATCTTTTAAATTCAATTTTAGAGGTTGAGGATTCACATCCGATTCTGCGTTGCTTTAAGAGCTCATTCTATTGCAATATTTCAAATCAAATTCTAGAGGTTGAGGATTCACATCCGATTCCGCATTGCTTTAGGAGCCCATCCTATTGCAATCTTTCAAATCAAATTCTAGAGGTTGAGGATTCACATTCCGATTCTGCATTGCTTAGCAATGGTTGCAATCTTTTCCAAATTAAATCCTACGATATACTAGAGGTTGAGGATTTTATATCTGATTTTGCGTTGCTTTAGGAACCTCTTCTATCGCACTATTTTGAATCAAATTCAACGATATTCTTGAGGTTGAGGAAATAAGCCCTTTGATTAATTCAAGACACCCTATTCTCACTTTTGAATCAGTCCTACATTGCTGTTTCATTACATTCGAGGTTGTTCCTTACATTCCGACCCTATCTTTTGAGAATTGACCTATATTTCAATTCTCATTTCTGAATCAGTCCTAAATTTCTGATTCTTTGCATTGGAGGTCGGTCCTTACATTCCGACACATTCTTTTGAGAATTGACCTACATTTCAATTCTCATTTCTGAATCAGTCCTAAATTTCTGATTCATTACATTTGAGGTCGGACCTTATATTCCGACACTCTCTTTTGAGGATTGACCTACATTTCAATTCTCATTTCTGAATCAGTCCTACATTTCTGATTCATTACATTTGAGGTCAGTCCTTATATTCTGACACTCTCTTTTGAGAATTGACCAACATTTCAATTCTCATTCCTGAATTGACCTACATTTCAATTCTCATTTCCGAATCAGTCCTACATTTCTGATTCATTACATTTGAGGTCGGTCCATACATTCCGACTCTGTCTCTCTCTCTTTTTGAGTCGATATTTGAATCTTAATTCCTACCTCGGTGTCAACACTAACATCTTGACTCCCGTCCTTTGGGAAATCTTTGAAATTTCATAACTCAAATCTGACTCTCCGATCCCCAGCGAGAGTCTCTACTCCTTGATTTCAACCAAACGATCACCTGTTAATTCTCCAGCAGAAATAAATCACACACACAACTCTACGCATACTTTCGGGTCTGTTGACTTAGGAGTTTGTTTTGGTTTTTGTTGATCTCGTCGGTCAACACCAATCAAGCGGTGTGCTTGCCCAGCACACCACACCTATTGGGGGTCCATTTGTTGACCTCATTTTTTGTTGAGGTTTAGTTTTTTCCTCCTCAGTAGCCTAGGGTCTAGCCATAGGACTTTTCCTGTTGACTATTCCTAGAAAACTAAACATGGAACCCTCACCATTAGAAATTTTACCCTCTTCTTTACTCAATTTGAAGTTCAACATATTGCTCCCAACCTCTATGTACTTAATAGGTGGGGTCACTGTGGGGGAAACTCTGGATGAGTCACCCCTAGGATTACTGGACCTTAAGGTTGACCTTGGGTGTTGGTCTAGAGCTAAGGCACTCACTACACTCATCTGCACTCACAATCACTCACAACCGTTAGCTAACATTTCTAACCTTGATCCCTTGATCTTTTGGGATACTCATGTAGATGGTCCCCTAAATCTACTAGCCCCAAGGCTATGGTTTAGCTAAGACCACTATGTAGAGGACTCAAAATGGGGTTTCCTTTGGTCCATGGCTTATTGGTGATGATTGGTACCTCAACTCTACCAAAAT
>NW_018220307.1:101997-104229 GCF_001263595.1 Phalaenopsis equestris
ACCATCTTTAACCAAAATCCCCAAATTGCCCTTTAAAGACTCAAATTTCCCCAAATCCATCTCAAATGTCCACCAATTTGATCTCAATTGACCCCAATCTTCATACTAAACTCAAAATTACTTTTGATATGACCAGACTAAGCCAAATCCAAGCTCAATTGGTCCACGATTTTAGCCCAATTTTGATTTGGGCCAAAACCCCAATTTTGACCATATGACTTAATCTCACCAAATTGAACCCATAGCCTAGTAAATTGGCCTCAATTGATGTTTCAAAATCTTGATAACATTCATATACATCAAAATCCACCATTAATTGACATTGGTGAAGCCTCAAATCCATTTGATTTTGGTCTAAATATAAAATTCCGAAATTCAGCCCTAAATTGGCTAAGTCCCCGATTTTCACCCAATTGATTGCCTTAACCTCCAAATTGGCATCCAATTCATGTTGAAAACTCTTCATGAGGTCAATATTGACCATTTAAAATAATTAATTTGGACTTATCCCAAGGCTAACCCAAGCTACACCCAAGCCTAGCCCAACATGACCAAATTGATTAAAGTTCAAAATTCCTTCAAATTGACCCCCCAATTGAACTCAAAACTATTTCCATCCTTCACCAAAATTGTTCCTTGTGATCATCTACACAAAATTAAACAATAAATTGAGCCAATTGACATGGATCACCTAGCCCAAACCAAAGTTTTGGTCATTTGCACCCACTTGGACCCATACACTAAATGTGACCTAACCACCCTAAGGCCACCAAATTAAGTCCACTACAACCATTAGTTGGACTTAGTGACCAGCCCAAACACCATGAAATCACCTAAATCAAACCATGGACCAAAGTTTTCCAAAATTAAGGGATCTTATTTCCAAAAATGCACATGCTTAAGATATCTTTGCCAAATCCAAGCACATTTGCATTAAATTGCTGTGATGGATTGCTCTGGGTTCCCTGGGCTCCTAGCCACCTCCCCCTGGCCGGCCGGCGCTTCTCCTCAAGTCCAAAACTGAGAGCCACTCCCATGGCACCTCACCCAAATCAAACCTAGAGGCCAACTCATCCAAATCAAACTATGGAGCTCCTCTGCCCTCCACCTAAGCACCACAATGCACCCAAGCTTATACCCTGAGAGCCACCCCATGGCCATTTTTATAAAAACTCACCTCCCACGTTCATGGGAGGTGTGCTAAAATTTCTTTAGAGAGGTCTCTTGAAACTTTACACAGAGCTTCCCTAAGATCCCCTCAGTGCATTCCAACCATTTTTCCTCACCCATTCCCATTGTCGGAGCCCAATTTTGAGCTCGAAACCCTGCCGGAAACCAGGACAGAGCTCAATACACCTCCACACTCCACCAAACTTCAATTATTTGTGCCCACACTTTCACAAGAGTGAATGAAGCCAAAGCCCCATAAAATCCCCTTTCCATAGAGCCTCTACTATAGCTCTAGACCAACACCCAAATTCGGTCGTGATCAAATTCATACTTAGGCCTTACACCAAGACCAGTGACTTAATCCCTAGCCTCCTTGGACCCCAACGAACGTGCCGAGAACCTCTGATCAAAGCCTCCCTTCTGAGAGATAAAACCCCTCCTCCTCCCGAGCTTATTGTGATTCTCCATTTACTTAAGCCTGATTTCATGGCATCTTAACCGTATGGATATGTTCGTCTCACTTAGACGAGTCCATAGGTTCAAACCCGAAGTGATTTGGTTGAGTCTAGGCCGAGATCTTAAGGTTTTAGTGTGGAAGGGCACGTGATCATTCCATCGGGGACGATGACGGGGAGCCGTTCGATCAAGAGTGTATCAAATCGACGGGGAAGAATGAGTCGGACAGCGCTTCGGGACATAAACAGCGGGCCGAGTCAGCAGCTACATGGATGGCGGCGTCTAACCAGAGCGCGCTATGCATGCCTTCCGAGTTGCCTAGGATCTAGTCAGCACGCGCTGTTTAAATAGATAAATAGGGCTTTTTCCTATTTATTTAAATACCCTTAACTTAGAAAATACATAACTTTGTGTAGAAAAATCAAAAAAATAAAATAAAAATACCCTCTTCTTCATAAAAACACCCTCTTGTTCAGTGAACTGAGGAGAATAATGTGAAATAACTTTCAAGTCCATTTGGTGCATATTTTATTTTTAATTAATTAAACACTATTTTGAGTCATTTGATTCACCATGCATATTACCATGCATATTGACACATCACCT
>NW_018220307.1:104670-106194 GCF_001263595.1 Phalaenopsis equestris
CAATGATTTTTAAAAATCAAAATATAACTCACTCTCTCCCACTTCCGCCTCTTTCAGTTCGCGAAACAGGAAAATCGCTGCCCTCCCCGTCTCTCTCTTTAAAATAGAATAATACTTTAAAATAAAAACTTAATTTTGGGCCTATTTTAAGTATTTAAATAATTAAAAATTCATAAAAATCATAAAAATAAAAAAAAAGTCATGGAAATGTTCTAAATTGTCTCGTAATCACTTAGGAACAATTAGAATATTTTTCCTGATTTTCTAAATAAAGATATTTATTTTCAAAGCTTAAAAATAGTTTTTAAAAAGGCTAAAAATGAGTTTTCACTAAAATAATTCCAATAAATTGAGAAAAAATCAAAAAAATATAAAACTTTCTCCTCTGAGTTCTCTGACCTTAGGGAGATTTTTCAAAAATATAAAACTTAATTTCCACCACCTAAAATATTTTATTTTTATTAAATAACCTAGAATTTAAAATATTTCTAATAAATCACAAAAAATTCAAAAAATTATGAAATTTTATCCAAAGGTTTCTCTTGTCTAGGTCTACTCGCAATAAAAATTTCTAGGGATTATAATTTACCTTGGTCAAGTTAGGAATTTTCTTTGGAAAATCCTATTTTTGCTTGAAAATAATTATATAAATTAAATTATTGAAAATAATTATATAAATTGCATGAAAACAAATATATAAATTAAATTAAATTTTGAAAAATCATTATTCCTCCTCTAATGTCTCAATTGACCCATGAATACAAACGAACCCAAAAAAAACAAAATAATAAAGTCATTTGATTTGAATTTGACAAATTATGAAGTGTTAGAGCATTCAGGGGCAAATGTGTAACTTTGAAAATTTTGCCTTAATTAACATTTAGGCTTAATTCAAGGAGGGAAAATGGGTAACCTCTAATCTTAATCAATTTATTTGATATTTGAAACATAAAGGGGTTAATTGGTAGAAGCCAATCTCACTTTCTTAATTAAGATCAATGAATTTCTAAATTATTAAAATTTGGAAGCTTATTAAAATTAAATGATCCTAGACTTAGGGGTATGATTTTTGAAGTCAATAACTAATCAATTTAAAAACCCTTTTTTGATTTTCAAATAAAATCCAAATCATGAATCATGAACACCTAAAGTTTAACCATTTTTAAAATTAGCTAAGACACTCACTTAGGCCTTAAGGGCTTAGTGGTGACTTAGGCTAAATCAAAATTGACTAAAAAAAAAGGATTAAAAAAATAAACATAATTATATCGAACATCCTTGAAACACCACTAAGCCCAATTAGGATTAAAATTTGGCTAAGTGTTCAAATTACACTAACTTGCCCCTTTAAGGATCTTCACCTATATAATTCTTAAATTAAATGATAAATGATAATTACCCTATTCTTAGGGATAATTAAGACATCAATGTTCACTGAGTAATAAGGGTATTTACAGGATGAACCATTAAGCAACATAATGAGTTTAAATGGACTCGAGGCTTTTCACTAGTTGGTGAGAGAGA
>NW_018220307.1:107058-108503 GCF_001263595.1 Phalaenopsis equestris
GTTGTCGTTTGTCACGACCTAAATCCTCATATCTTCCAGGCTATTTGTGTGATCATTTCACACGAATGTAAGCCCTAACTAATTAAATTGGTAGGATGAAACACTTAAAATATTTCTCCTCAAAACTAAAGCCAAACATTAGGATAGCTTGGGAAGTCACCGGAGTTCTCCTCTAGATTCATGACATCCCTTAGTCCTTCTCCCTTTGCATTCTACAATAAAATATTCCAAATTTGAACCAATCCCCTTTCACACCTCTACGTTCGATTTCGTTGAAGAGTTCTACTCTTTGAAATTTCTTGAAGATAATAATTCCTGATTTTTATCGAGAGTCTTCTTAAGTGACTTAGTGACTTCTTCTTAAGTGACTTTGGTCATTTTGGATGTAATTAACTATAGGGGCTTGCCCTTATAGGAAGCATTTCCAAACCCAGCATTAATATAAACCCTATTTGATCATTTATATTAAATATTGGAACTTGTCGACAAATAAAAAGGTTTCGCAGACCAAATGGATGTCATATCGTCATACTTTCCTTAGTTTATTCGATCGAGCCTCATCCTCAATTCTTGTGTTTACCCTTCGACATAGATACAAGATTTTAGTTACAGTGCTCTTTCATTTTAAACTATTAAAAATATGGGGTCATATTGATTTCATACTTCAACGTCCTTCCGAAGTGGGTGACGGGATTTCGATTCCGGTGACCGAAAGCTTCTTACGGGCAACCCCACAAGCAAACCATCCCCAAAATAACGCCGACAAGTGACAATGAGGATTTTGATTATAGTGATTACGTGGAGGAAGATTTAATGGATGTCCATGTGATCAAAACCAGAGCTACCACATCTGCACGCGAGACTCAACCTCACACTCAACCTGAGACTCAACCTCACACTGAAGAGAACGTCGTAGATGAGCTGCATAGGGTTATCCTCCTCAGGGATGAGCAAGTTGTTCTATCGGAGAAAAGAATAGAAGAGATGACTGGACCTATGACCGCCATGGCCACCATTCAGGGGCAATCACAAGCACCAAGATTGGCTTCTCCAGAGATTAATCAGCCAGAAATCAAACACATCGCAAATGAAAGAAGGGAGGCTACTTAGACAGACAAAGAAGAACAACCAAAGAAGGTTTCTCCATCAAGTGCCACACCAGAAAAGGAGTTCAAGCAAATGGTTGAACAAGTACGGGATGCCTTAGCCCAGTCCAAGGGCGGTGCATCAATTTTAAAGGGTAGACCTTACCCAAACGAGTTTTATGTCGTGCCTTTCCCCAAGGGTTTTGTGACCCCAAACTTCAAGATATTCGATGGGACAAAAATCCCAGACAGCACATAGCACATTTTCGAGCCAATTGTGGAAACATGAGGAATAACGAAGCTTTACTCTATCAGCAGTTTGTCAGCAGCTTGTCAGGGATTGCTTTCGACTGGTATGCC
>NW_018220307.1:108954-110399 GCF_001263595.1 Phalaenopsis equestris
TATTCAAAAAGAAATCAAGGGTAGTCGCAACTGTCGACAAAGGAAAGTAGCCGATAAAGATATATGCAGAAGATCATCGTCAGTCTTCGTCACAGTACCCTCAGAAAGAGAGCAGTCAATCCAACCAACGACCGTCTCAGGAGGGATCACCTCGAACAGTGGGTAAAAGAATATCCCTGTTAGAGTGACAAAAGGTTGTTTACTCTTTCAAAGATGAAGCTATACCTAAAATATTCAAAAGCTTGATCAAGAAACCAGAATTCAAACTACCTAATCCAAAACCCGAAGAGGTGGATAAGAGGAATGAACCAAATTATTTCTCGTACCACCGGTTGCTTGGGCACACTATAGAAAAATGTTTCGTCTTTAAAGACTGGCTCGAGAGAAACCTTAAGGAAGAGAACATAACAATCCTGAAAGAGTATTTGAGAGAACCTGAAAAGGTTTCCATAAACCTGATTTTAACTGAGTCAATCTCCCCAATTGATCCATATGTTGGAACAGATGGATGGAGTACAACTTGAGATGAACACAAGAAGTTCCTCAATCGAATACAAGATTCATATAACAAGCTTCTATAATAACCGAAGAAGGATGGAATGAGGTATGGAGCAGATCATCCAAGAAGATGCTGAACAAGTTACAGTCTGGTTACAGTCTGGATCAAAACAAGTCAAAACAAGCCTCCATTCAGAGTCTGCAGCATACCGAGCCCGAGATGAAGATTTCACCAGAAAATTCATCATCGTCAAAGACAAAGAACAGGAAAATAAAAAGCGTCACTACCAAGATTGATAGCACGGGGGGTAGGATAGGTGCTGCCTCTACTAGATTGGTTGTCTAGGATTCGGGGAAGAAAGTCCTTGAACCCTTAACTTTGTATGATTATTTTTTTGTCCCTCTGGGGTCTTATGAATATAATGGTTGTGATTTCGGCTACGTTTTGACTATTTCTGGTAATAACGTGACTGATTATAACCAAGCTAGTTGTGATCTTGATCCCCAAAATGATCCTCAAATCGTACTTGAGTATGATGAACTTATTGTCATGTCTAAAGAAGACATCAACGATATCACTTACACTTACGATAGCACCGATTACGATAGCACCGATAACGAACAACCAACTCTCGAGCGTCATGGTGCACCGCTCGCCATGAAATTAGATCTTTCCAACAAAGAGGGAAAGACACCAGAAGATTCAACAATGATATCTCAAGAAGAAGAAGTCACAGAAGTTAACTTAAGAAGCGGGAAGGTGTTACCACCAAGAACAGCTCCAGCAGACAAAGAAAAACAGATAATGACCTGAGAAGAGGTACCCCCACCTCCGCCAATGAAAGAACCACATAATCAAGACAAAATCGGAGGATCATACAAAGTAGACTACAATGTGCTAAATCATGTTAGGAAGTTTCCTGCCCAACTAAGCATCTACGACGCTC
>NW_018220307.1:110585-112959 GCF_001263595.1 Phalaenopsis equestris
AGAACAGTCAGGGGTAACCTTTACAGATGAAGACTTGCTGCTCGATACCGCCGACCACAACCATCCGCTCTACATCGCCGTCAACATTGGCAGATTTGTGTTATCCAAAGTTTTAGTGGATCTTGGAGCATCTCTTAACTTGATGAGTCTACGGACTTTAGCATATTTAGACTTTAATGTTCAAGAGCTAATCCCAGATAAGATGATGTTAAGATGATTCAAACAAAAGGGCGAAAGAGCCCTTGGATCAATTTCAATACTTATGAAGGTTGGAGAACTTGTAATGGAGAACTTGTAACAACCGTTGTTAAATTTCATATCATCGACTGAGACCTCTTTTAACGCTCTGTTGGGTCGACTGTGAATTCATGAGCATAACATGGTTCCATCATCCCTACACCAGTGCATTAAATACTGGAAAGATGGTCAAGAAAATTACATCAAGGGAGACCTACATCCATTTTCAGTATATGAAGTTGGTATCCATGAAGATGCTGCCTACTACGCAACTCAAAAGAAGACTGTCTTCTCGTGCAAAATTTTGACACACAAAGATTAAGATTCAAAAGGATTACAAAAAGGAGGCCAGACTACTCCGCTTCAACAACCTTCTACCACTCCCTTACAACGAGTTGGTGGAGGTTCTTCTAGTTCACGCACCCGAGGTCGAGGCCGGGGACGTGGAAGAGGAAAGATCAATTTAATTTTTGAACGGACTAGGCCAACTATCAACATTGGTGATGAAGATAGTTCTGAAGATGAAGTAATGATGACAAAGCAGAAGAAACCTCAATACGAGATATCCCTAGAAGATACGGAGAGGAATGAATATGAAACAATGTATGATCGGATAAACCACTATGTGGATACTATGACCCTCACTCCAATTCTCCCTCAATAAGTGGAGAGTTTAGTGGTCAAGGAAGTCCGTAGTGTTGGTTCAAAGCCGATCAAATTTTACTGCGCTTCCACCTCTACTGAGCTTGAAAAACATGTAAATTTGGATGTTGATTCTAATGAGTTAATGGAATTGCCTTTTGGTTACTTCTTGCCTTGTGTTCAAAAGTTAATTCAATAGGGAAATTTACCAAAAAAAATGTCAAAAGATAAATTTCAACTCTTTGAAACATTGTGGAATACTAAAAGACAAACTCCCAATTCCAAAGAAGGTCTCAGATTTGGTACAGTTGGACCAGTCAATGATTCTGAATTTTGCATGGTTGTTACTAGTGAGTCAGAAAAAGATTGTCTTGATGTAGATGATGACTCTACTGATCAACCAATAGAAGATGCTCCATCAAAATTTGAGGAAGAAATTAAATCCACTATCGATGAATTGAAAGAGATTAACATCGGGACTGAAGAATGACCCCGACCTACATCTATAAGTTCTCTACTTGATGACAAAGAGTCTACAGAGCTGGTCAAACTATTAGCAAAATTCAAAGATTGCTTTGCATGGAGCTGCGATGAAATGTTAGGGCTGTAACCAGAGGTTGCAGTCCATAAACTTGGGGTGGATAAGAATGTAACCCCAGTAAAACAAGCTCCCAAGAGCAAGCTCCCAAGCTCCCAAGAGAATGCGCCTCAAAATACAATAAAAAGTCATCGCCGAGGTAAAGAAATTGATAGACGCCAACTTTGTTAAAGAAGAGCAGTATTCCATGTGATTAGCTAATATTGTACCTGTTAAAAAGAAAAATGGATAGATCCGCATCTGTGTCTACTTCAGACATTTGAACAAAGCATGTCCAAAAGATGAGTTTCCACTACCTATACCGGAAATGATGGTGGATATCGCTTCAACTCATGAAATTTTCTCCTTCATGGATGGATCGTCTCGGTATAACCAAATCAAGATGGCTCCCGAGGATGCAGCGCTCAGCTTTCAGAACACCGATTGGAATCTTCTGCTACAGAGTGATGTCGTTGGGCCTAAAGAACGCCGGAGCGACATATCAGCGTGCAATGAAAAAGATTTTTGACGACCTCATTCACAATCAAGTAGAATGCTACGTGGATGATCTGGTCATCAAAAGTAAACAAAAAATAAACCATTTGTACAATTTAAGGGTTTTGTTTGAACGATTACGACGATATAACTTTAAAATGAATCCCTTAAAGTGCGCCTTTGGCGTCACCTCCTGGAAATTTCTAGGATTCATTGTCTGTCATCGGGAAATCGAGATCGACCCGGATAAGATTAAACCTATCTTGGAAATGCCTCCCCCTAAAACCTTGAAACAACTATGTTCCTTCCAGGGGAAGTTGGCATATCTGAGATGCTTTATTTCTAATCTCTCAGGTAGGTGTCAACCTTTCTCGGCATTAATTAAAAAGGACGCCAAATTTATTTGGGAAGAAAAATGCCAGC
>NW_018220307.1:112969-117004 GCF_001263595.1 Phalaenopsis equestris
CGTTAAACAATATTTAATGACACCTCCTGTTTTGGAAGCCCCTATCCCAGGGAAACTATAGATACTTTATACCGCGGCTTTGGATGACTCTCTTGAAGCCCTCTTAGCCCATGTCAGTGAGGAGGGAAAAGAAAATTCTCTCTACTACTTGAGTTGTTGTCTAATACCGACGGAGATAAGGTATCCACTTAGTGAGAAGCATTGTCTCACACTAATTTTTGCCGCTCAAAAGCTTAGACATTACATGCTTTCGCATAGGATAACCCTGAGTTCAAAATTTAACCCGTTGCAATATTTGATGACCAGACCAACACTCTCCGGATGTCTAGCAAGATGTTCAATGATCTTATTACAATTTGATAAAACTTTTGTTTCGCTCTGTGCTATCCAGGGACAAATTCTAGCAACGCTTGGAAATGTACTTTGATGGTGCTTCGTCAGCCAGGAAAGACAAGGGGTCAGACACAGTTATACCAGGCAAGGCATGGATCGGTTTGATCTTTATTACGCCAGATAAGGGTATGTTGAGGCTTTTGTACCACCTGACAGAGCCATGTTCCAACAATGAAGCAGAATATGAAGCTTTAATCACCGGATTGGAGTTTGCGATTTCAATGGATATAATGAACATTGTCATTTATGGTGACTCTCAACTTTTCATCCAACAAGTCGCCGGACAATACAAAATTCTGAAACCAAGATTAGCAGAATACCATATGTACGCAATGAAGCTCCTGGAGCAAATTCCTGAGGTGACTTTCTACCAGATTCCTCGGGGAGATAATGCTCATGCCGACGCTTTAGCAAAACTCGCTAAGGAAATGGCGTGTCCCCCGGTGGATTCCATCAAAGTCACGGTGCGAGGAAGACGAGTCTTGTCTCGAAGCAACATCAAAACTCTACACAAACTTGGAAAAGAAGAAACAATAAATTTAGTTGCAGACATCAACAAAGATTGGCACAAGCCATTAATAGAATATTTGCTTATCGGAAAGCTGCCAGAGGACAAGTCTGAGGTGCACCACATCACAAGAAGGGCCATGTCTTACGCCCTGGTGGGAAATGTTCTCTATAGAAGATCATTCGACCAAATGTGGCTACGGTGTTTGAGCAGAGCCGAGGCACAAAATATTGTCAAAGAAGTACATACCGGATTGTGTGGTGCTCACCATTCAGGACCAAAAATGAAAATGAAGATTAAAAGAGTCGGATATTATTGGCCAGCAATGATGTCGAATTACATGGATTCCGCCAGAAGATGTCACCAATGCTAAGTGCATGGGGTGGTCTTACACCAGCCTCAACTGTTGCCTTGTGGCCATTCGAGTGTTGGGGCATAGACATAATAGGTCTGATAAACCCTCCATCTTCTAAAAGACACAGGTTCATACTTGTCGCTATAGACTACTTCTCCAAATGGGCAGAGACAGTACCGTTACGTGAGGTTACAGCACAACACGTCCACCAATTTCTCAAGAGCCAAATTGTCAACCGTTTCAGGGTACCGCGAAGAATAATCTCTGACAATGGGATAACTTTTAAAAGTACGAAGATCAACAATTTCGTCAGAAGACATGTGATAGATTAGAGATACTCTACAATTTACTATCCCAGTACAAATGGTCTTGCTGAAGCTTTCAACAAGACAATGGTACAGATTTTGAATAAAACACTAGATGAAAATAAAAGGGATTGGCATAACAAACTGTTAGAAGCCTTGTGGGCCTACCGGATGACTTTCAGACTCCCACTCAAAGTACACCTTATATCCTCGTGTATGGGACCGAGGCCGCGCTACCGCTAGAAATCCAAACACCATCTCTTAGAGTCGCCGTTGCCAACCAAATCATAATGGAAGAAAGCGCAAAACTCATACTTGAAGAACTGGAGAGTCTTGAGGGAAAACAATTGGAAGCACAACAACATTTGGAGCTCTACCAGGCAATGATGGTACAAGCCCATGACAAATTGGTCCGCCCAAGGACATTCAAAATTGGTGACCTCGTGCTTATGCTCAAAATACTTATTCTTGCTAGCCGCAAAATAAGTGGAAAATTTGAGCCAACTTGGGAGGGACCATTTGTCGTTGAGAAAGTCTATACAGGAGGAGCCTACTAGTTAGTGGATAGTTAGTGGACTTGTTAGTGGACTTCCGGGTTAAAAGATCCGTGTTACCGATAAATGGACGATACCGGAAAACCTATCATGGAGCCTGATGTCGCTAGCCTTCTCTTGCCTCTGCTTGCTTTGAAATTTTGAAATTCTGATTGTCTTAGGGTTATCTATATGGCCATATGTCTATGACCGGGTCCAAATTTTGTAATTAATCTCATATATAATGAAAATTTTCAGAAAATTTTTGAACCTCACACGTTCTCTTTTCTACTTTTGGATTTAAAAATTTCATTAAATTAAAACAAAACTCACACATAAATGACTACTAATTTTTATTAAAACAAACTAAAACTTACTTTAATAAATACTTTATTTTGTTCTTTTTCATGCCAAACTTAGGCCCACTGACGTTTCTTTCTGTCGTCTACAGAAAAATGTCAGGACAGAGGCTGATCTTTGCCTTCCAGGATGACTGGAAACTCGCATCGAATGAAGAGATGGCACCACAAGGAGGTGTCATAGATTTCGACATGGATTTCAACCAGATTGATATGGACTACGACGGTCCTCTAATGGGCGTAGTCAGCAATGAAGAAAAGATGGGACTACCATCACTGTTGAGGATGACCACTCAAGATGATGTGTCACGTAAAGGTAAAAACATGATAGCAGAACAAGATCTGATGGAGGGGCCCAGCTGAAATGCCCTCTATCATAGCTACTCCAGCAAGGGGCTTAATAGCCGCCCACAGTGAACAACTACCAAATACTCCACTTCGCAGGACACAACGCAGAAATACAACGCAGAAATGCAAGCCCAGAAATGCAAGCCAAAAGAAAGAGAGAGCCTTTCTGCGACAGGAGCGCAAGCGCCAAAGAGCCTTTCTGCCAGACTGCCCACCCTAGATGAAGAGCCAAGATTTGTGACTGGATCAGATGTGCCCCCAGTCCCAGATATCTTGTGCAGAGGTTGCCCAACATGCAACGTCGAGATACCAGCCAGGACATCAGTCACGGGCGCATTTGTAGAATTCCCGGACTCCAACGTTCTACATCTATAGCGTTTCAGTGCCTTAGAAGAGTACAATGCAAACACCAACAAGTCTCAGACTCTAGATTCCGTGGCAAATGAGTCGTATGTCCCATTGGGGACAGATCAACGCGCACCGTGGAGCCCAGGATCATACATCCCGCTTGAGGCTGAATCTCATATTCCGGATCGGCCAGCACCGGTTTGGATTCCCGCTGAGGCTCGAAGGAAGGAACGCCCCAGGTAACTGCCAACTCCCAGAATGGTAGAATACTACAAAATAAGCAAGGTAAACAAAAGAGAATTTGAGTTCTATGAAGAGGTTCAGGGAAAGTTTATCAACATATTGGAAGGCTTGGAGCTATATACCAGGGTCTTCTCTGAAACTGATGAAAGAAGCATTCTGTACTGCATCATCAATTTAAGAGATAGACGTCGAGCGGGCCTTCTCATGTAAAGAACGTATTCCGAGCTGAAGAAATAGATGCGGGGAAAGGGAAGAATCACCATCCAGTGCGTCTGTTGCTACAATTTTACAAATGAGAGACAGAGGAATCCACCTGGGATCCTCCGATACAACCAAGTGGACCCGTTACCCCTTATGATAAAGTGGATGATAAAGAGAATGGTCAAGTGGAATATCTTACCCGTAACTTGCATTCATAACAGTTGCATCATCAACATTTATCAACAGGGTGACTGCATTCCCCCACACATTGACCATCATGACTTTGTGAGGCCTTTCTGCACGGTCTCATTCATGAGTAAGAGCAATATTCTGTTTGGAAAATAAATCGATATAATCGGCCCTGGTGAATTCAGAGGATCTGTGGAAATTCCTCTCCCAGTTGGTTCAGTACTTGTTCTCAAGGGCAACGGTGCAGACGTGG
>NW_018220307.1:117014-119473 GCF_001263595.1 Phalaenopsis equestris
GGGTGTCCGTGACCTTCCGCAGAATGGATGACATTAAGATACCATATGGATTCCAGCAAGACCCGGAGTTGGAGGAACTGTTTCCTTACGAGCTATGAGAAGGTTGTACCTCTGAATACATGCAAAGGGAACTCTTATCCTAGAGCATGACTCAGAAGGTCTGCTTGATCAAGAGCTCGATATACCAAGCACAGAGGATTCACTTGCCTTCTTTTAACAAGCATGACATGTATCTGATGTAATCAATCTATGATGTACTCATATCTTGAGATGACTTTCAATGCATTTCAGCATGTATTACGTGATGTACCTTTTGAGGCATTAGCCTATATTTGATCTGTAGCATCTTTATTGAGGCAGATTAATGGAAATTTCTCTTAAGTTGTGCCTTTTTGTCAATTGCCTTTTTGTGCGATGGATGAAAGCCGCGAACCATGCAATGGTTCAGAGTTCAAGTGAACAAAGAATGAAACAACAAATCTTCAACAACGTAACAAAACACAAATAAAAGTTAATGATAAATGAATAAATAATAAAACAAATTTATTTTTTAAATCAGCCAACGAAAAGTAAAACTTTCAAAATGCATTTTGAAAAATCAATTGAGATAAAAACAACAAGAAAATAAAACAAACCTATTGAGTGGATACTTCCATTTTCGGAATTTCTTACTCTTTGTGCGTGCAACACAACCATCATTACCTACATTAACCCTTTGCACATCCTCGCAGAATTTCACATTCTGCACAAAAATCTCCACAAAACTCTACAATTCTTCTCCAAAATCAACCTTCTCATATAACACACTACTGCAAATTCAACATCACAAGCTCTTGGTAAATTTCATATCACATATTCAAACCAGTACCTACATTTTAATTCTCACATTTTTGAATTGATACTTACATTTCAATTCTCATATCTTTGAATTGATACCTACATTTCAATTCTCACATCTTTGAATTAATACTTACATTTCAATTCTCACATCTTTGAACTTTGATCTTTGAATTGAAACTTTCATTTCAATTCTCACATTATTGAAATGATACTTACATTTCAATTCTCACATCTTTGAATTGAAACTTTCATTTCAATTCTCACATTATTGAAATGATACTTACATTTCAATTCTCACATCTTTGAATTAATACTTACATTTCAATTCACATATCTTTGCATTGATACCTACATTTCAATTCTCATATCTTTAAATTGATACCTACATTTTAATTTCATATCTTTGAATTGACTTACATTTCAATTATCATATCTTTGAATTGACCTACATTTTAATTCTCGTTTCTGAATCAGTCCTAAATTTCTGATTCTTTACATTTGAGGTCGGTCCTTACATTCCGATGCTCTCTTTTGAGAATTGACCTACATTTCAATTCTCGTTTCTGAATCAGTCCTAAATTTCTGATTCTTTACGATTGAGGTCGGTCCTTACATTCCGACCCTCTCTTTTAAGAATTGACCTACATTTCAATTCTCGTTTCTGAATCGGTCCTAAATTTTTGATTCTTTACGTTTGAGGTCGGTCCTTACATTCTGACGCTCTCTTTTGAGAATTGACCTACATTTCAATTCTTCTTTCTGAATCAGTCCTACATTTCTGATTCTTTACGCTTGAGGTCAGTCTTTACATTCTGACGCTCTCTTTTGAGAATTGACATACATTTTCTGAATCACTCCTACATTTCTGATTCTTTACATTTGAGGTCGGTCCTTACATTCTGACACTCTATTTTAAGAATTGACCTACATTTCAATTCTCATTTCTGAATCAGTCCTACATTTCTGATTCATTACTTTTGAGGTCGGTCCTTACACTCTGACTCTCTCTCTCTCACTCTCTCTCTTTTTGAGTTGATATTTGGATTTCAAGTCCCACCTCGGGGTCAACACTTACATGTTGACTCCATCCTTTGGAAAATTTTGAAATTTCATAACTCCAAGTTCACTCTTCGATCCCCAGCAAGAGTCCCTAATCCTTGATTTAAACCAAATGATCACCTGCTAATTCCCCGGCAGAAACAAAGCACACAAACAACTCTATGCATACTTCTGGGTCTGTTGACTTAGGAGTCTGTATTTGTTTTTGTTGATCTCGTTGGCCAATGCCAATACGCGCGATGTGCTTGCCCAGCACACCCCACCTATTGGGGGTCCATTTGTTGACCTCAATTTTTTTGTTGAGGTTTAGTTTTTCCTCTTTAGTAGCCTAGGGTCTAGCCATAGGACTTTTCCTGTTGACTATTCCTAGAAAACTAGACATGGAACCCTCACCACTAGAAATTCCAAACCCTTCTCCACTCAACTTGAAGTTCCACATATTTCTCTCAACCTATAAATACTTAGTATGTGGGGTCACTGTGAGGGAAACTCAAGATGAGTCACCTTTAGGATTGCTGGACCTTATGGTTGACCTTGGGTGTTTGTCGCACTCACTACAC
>NW_018220307.1:119507-122335 GCF_001263595.1 Phalaenopsis equestris
CCATGAATTCAAATTTCTAACCTAGATCCCTTGATCTTTTGGGATACTCATGTAGATGGTCCCCTAAACCTACTAGCCCTAGGGTTATGGTTTAGCTAAGACCACTATGTAGAGGACCCAAAATGGGATTTCCATTGGTCCATTATTGGTGATGATTGGTACCTCAACTCTACCAAAATACCCATCTTGGCCTTTTTCCCCTAAAACACCCCCAAATTACCAAAATACCCCTCTTTGGCTCAAAATCCTAAAAAATCCAAAAATTACCAGAAAATACCAATAACTCCTAAATAATCCCAATTTCATTTCTCTCAACTACCACATAACCCAATTTGGCCAATTTGACCAACTTTAACCAAAATCCCCAAATTTGTTTTTAAAGACCCAAATGTCCCCAAATCCAACTCAAATGTCCATCAATTGGGTCTCAATTGACCCCAATTACAGTCCTAAACTCAAATTCACTTTTGATATGACCAAAATAAGCTAAATCCAAGCTCAATTGGTCCATGATTTGAGCCCAATTTTGATTTTTGACCATATGACCTAATCTCACCAAATTGAACCCATGGCCTAGTCAATTGGCCCCAATTGATGTTGCAAAATCTTGATAACATTCATATACATCAAAATCAACCACCAATTTACCTTGGTGAAGCCTCAAAATCCCATTTGATTTTGGCCTAAATCCAAAATTCCCAAATTTGGCCCCAAATTGGCTAAGTCCCGAAATTTCATCCACTTGATTGCCTTAACCTCCAAATTGGCATCCAATTCATGTTTAAAACTCTTAATAAGGTCTAACTCTTCATGAGGTCTCTATTGACAATTTACAATAATCAATTTGGACTTAGCCGAAGGCTAACCCAAGCTAGACCCAAGCCTAGCCCAACATGACGAAATTGATTAAAGTTCAAAATTCCTTCAAATTGGCCCTTCAATTGGACTCAAAACCACTTCCATCCTTCAGCAAATTTGTTCCTTATGATCATGTACACCAAATGAAATAATTATTTGGGAAAATTGACATGGATAACCCAGCCCGAACCTAAGTTTTGGTCATTTTCACCCACTTGGACCCATACACTAAATGTGACCTAACCACCTTAAAGCCACCAAAGTAACTCCATCACAGCCATTAGTTGGACTTAGTGACCAGTCCAAACACCATGAAATCACCTAAATTAAGCCATGGACCAAAGGTCCCCCAAATTAAGGGATCTTATTTCTAAAAATGCACATGCTTAAGATGTCTTTGCCAAATCAGAGCACATTTGCATTAAATTGCTGTGATGGATTCCTCTGGGTTCCATGAGCTCCTAGCCACCTCCCCCTCGAAGGCCCGCCAGCCTAGTGGCCAGAAAAGCCCAAAACTGAGAGCCACTCCCATGGAACCTCACCCAAATCAAACCTAGAAGCCAGCTCATCCAAATCAAACTATGGAGCTCCTCTGCCCTCCACCTAAGCACCACAATGCACCCAAGCTTACGCCTTAAGAGCCACCCCATGGCCATTTTTATAAAAACTGACCTCCCACGACCTTGGGAGGTGTGCTAAAATTTTCTCAGAGAGGCCTCTTGAAACTTCACACAGAGCTTCCCTAAGATCCCCTCAGTGCATTCCAACCGTTTTCCCTCACCCATCCCTATTGTCGGAGCTCAATTTTGAGCTCGAAACCCTGCCGGAATCCAGAACAGAACCCAATACACTTCCACAGTCACCTTCACACCAGTGAAAGAAACTAAATCCCCATCAAATCCCCCTTCCACAGAGCCTCTACCATAGCTCTAGACCAACAACTGAAATCGAGCTTGATCAAATTCATACCTAGGCCTTACACCAAGACCAGGGACTCAATCGCTAGCCTCCTTGGACCCCAAAAAACGTGCCGAGAACCTCTGATCGAAGCCTCCCTTCTCAGAGCAGAGGTATAAAACTCCTCCTCACCGAGCTTATTTTTATTTTGATTCTCCATTTATTTAAGCTTGATTTCAAGGTACCTTAGTCATATGGATGTGTTCGTCTAACTTAAGGGAGTCCATAAGATCAAGTCTGAAGTGATTTGGTTGAGTCTAGGCCGAGATCTTAAGGTTTTAATTTGGACGAGCATGGGATCATTCTATCGAGGACGATGACGGGGAGTCGTTCGATCAAGCATGTATAAATTGGACGGAGGAGATCGCGCCAGACAGGACTTCAGGACGTGAACCGCGGGCCGAGTCAGTAGCTACGTGGACGGCGGCGTCCAACCAGAGCTTGCCATGCATGCCTTCGGAGCAGCCTAGTATCTAGTCAGCACGCGCTGTTTAAATAGTAAATAGGCCTTTTTCCTATTTATTTAAATACCCTTAACTTAGAAAATACATCACTTTGTGTAGAAAAATCACAAAAATAAAATAAAAATACCCTCTTGCTCAGTGAACAGAGGAAAATAATGTGGAATAATTTTCAAGTCCATTTGATGCATAAAATATTTTTATTTAATCAAACACTATTTAGAATCATTTGATTCTCCATGCATATTGACACATCACCTTGGCTTGAAATTTTGACATGTTGTAGCCTTTGTAAGGTGGAATATTCTCTGATCTTTCCAAAGTCAGAGGAGGTTATTATATAGAGATCCATATTTTTCAAGTTATTTCACATCATTTCCTTAAAATAACCATGGAAATTAGCATATTGGTTATTAAATCCCAAGAAAATTTTTGAAGGTCTACCATGACCAGAGAAACCTTTGAAAATAATTTCATGGGTCAAGTCAATTAAAACATCCTTAAATTTTCCAAATACTAAATCACTAAGATAATTAATTTTGAAAAATATAA
>NW_018220307.1:122399-122945 GCF_001263595.1 Phalaenopsis equestris
AAAATATTTTGAGTTCATTTGATAACTTAAATTGATTTTTAAAGATAAATACCACTCTCAACATTTAAATGATTTTTTAAAAATAAAAATATAACTCAAAAAATTATGAAACTTAGTTTTTTTTAGTTCTCTATGATCAGGGGTATTTTCTAAAAATAAAATAATATTTAAAATACAAACTTAATTTTTGACCTATTTTAAATATTTAAATAATTAAAAATTCATAAAAATCATAAAACTCATGAAAATGTTCTAAATTGTTTCCTAATCACTTAGGAACAACTGGAATATTTTTCTTGATTTTCTAAATAAAGATATTGAATTTTAAAGCTTAAGAATAATTTTTAAAAGGCTAAAAATGAGTTGTCACTAAAATAATTCCAATAAATCAAGGAAAAATCAGAAAAAAAAAACTTTGCTCTCTGATTTTTCTGACCTTGGGGAGATTTTTCAAAAATATAAAACTTAATTTTCACCACTTAAAATATTTTATTTTTATTAAATAACCCATAACTTAAAATAATTCTAATAAATCAAAGAGAATTT
>NW_018220307.1:123279-127144 GCF_001263595.1 Phalaenopsis equestris
GGGTAACCTCTGATCTTAATCAATTTATTTGATGCTTGAAACACAAAGGGGTTAATTGGTAGAAACCAATTGCACTTTCTTAATTAAGATTAATAAATTTTTAAATTATTAAAATTTGGAAGTTTATTAAAGTTAAATGATCCTAGACTTAGGGGTATGACTTTTGAAGACAATAATTAATCAATTTAATACCCCTATCTTGATTTTCAAATAAAATCCAAATTATGAATCATGACCACTTAAAGCTTAACCCTTTTCAAAACTAATTAAGACACTCACATATGCTTTAAGGGCTTAGTGTTGACTTAGGCTAAATAAAAAATTGATTAAACAAAGGATTTGAGAAGTAAACATAATTAAATCAAACATCCTTGAAACATCACTAAGCCCGATAAGGATTAAAATTTGGCTAAGTGTTCAAATTACACTAACTTGCCTTCACCCACATAATTCTTAAATTGAATGACAAATGATAATTACCACTTTCTTAGGGATAATTGAGACATTAATGTTCACTGAGCATTAGAAGTATTCACGTGATGAACCATTAAGCAACATAATAAGCTCAAATGAACTCAAGGCTTTTCACCAGTTGGTGAGAGGGAGGCATGGACCTGCTTCCCTCTCCTAACTTGTTGGATACCTCAGAGGCCTATTCAACTTAATATTCTTTGCTCAGTGAAATCATCCTTAATTAAACTTTTAAGGACTCACCAAAATATGACATAGGGTTAGGAAAACCACCAGAACTTACTACTTTTCCTGCTCTTCATAAATACCCTCGCATGCATTTTTAAGTTTCAGGTGGTGGAACGAGAAGACTCGTCGCTCAATGAAATCATCCTTAATTAAACTTTTAAGGACTCACCAAAACATGACATAGGGTTAGGAAAACTACCTAAATTTTACCTTTCCTGCTCTCCATAAACTGCCTTAACATGCATTTTTAAGTTTTAGGTGGTGGAACAAGAAGACTCGCCATGTACGCTTTTACAGTTTGCAGCGTTGTCTTTCTTGTACTTTTATGTTATACTTTTGTGCTTATACAAATTTGCATGGAAAACTAAAACTATTAGGATAGCCACAAAACCAAAATCAAAACCAAAACCAAAATTAAAATCCACCAAGATAAAATTCACCTTCATAACATTTAAAATACAAAATAACTCAAAATTTAATCACAAACATCACACAAAACTACAGCTTCAACTAAATTAAGACATCTCTATCAGATGATCGGGAATCCCTCGGAGGAGGTAACCTACGGTTGCTAAAGAGGCTTCCCAGGGTTTAAATGAAATTATGGAACTCATTAAGTTGGGTTTAGTAAGTTCATTTGGACTAGGTGAATTCAATAAAAAATACTGGTACCGAAACGAGGGAACCGTAGGATCCTAACCGGTGTCGCTCTAATCAACTTTAACTCACCCCTATACTTTAATATGCCCTCTATAAGATTTAAAGAACTTCAACCATAAGTCCACTTGATTTGATATTATAACTTGACACTATTATAACTTGACACACTAGACTTGACACACTAGATAACTCAAACTCGTCGCGGCAAGGAGCTTGGAGCTAGCTTGGTGGACAACAAGGCCATCTTCAACAGAAAAAACTTTCTTCTCCAGCTAAACCAATCTTCCTTCCTTAGACTTAAACAACAAAGCCATAGGACTTTGAGGTTGCTTGCTTATGCAATGTAAATCCTCACCTTATCTTTAGGCATTTGCATAGCCCTGCTATATAATATAAGCCCTAACTCGTCTTAGGATTCCGAGGTTGTCGTTTGTCACGACCTAAACCCTCACATCTTCTAGGCTATTTGTGTGATCATTTCACGCGAATGTAAGCCCTAACTAATAAAATTTACAGGAAGAAACACCCAAATATTTCTCCTCAAAACTGAAGCTAAACATTAGGATAGCTTGGGAAGTCACCGAGGCTCTCCTCTGGATCCATGACATCCCCTAGTCCTTCTTTCTTTGGATTCTACAATAAAAAAATTTTCCAAATTTGAACCAATCCCCTTGCACACCTCCATATCCGATTTCGTTGAAGAGTCCCACCCTTTGAAATTCCTTGAAGATAATTTTTCTTGTTTTTTATCGAGAGTTTCTTAAGTGACTTCAGTCATTTAAAATGTAATTAACTATAGGGGCTTGCCCTTATGGAAGTTTTTCTGAACCCTGCCTAAAATAAACCCTATTTATGTTTTTTGTATTAAATAGGAGAACTTTTTGATAAATACAAAGGTTTCGCAGACCAGACGGACGTCATACTTTCCTTAGTTTATTTGATCGAGCCTGATCCTCAAATCTTGTGTTTATCCTTCGATCTTGTGTTTATCCTTCGGTGTGTTTATCCTTCGGGATAGATACCAAATTTGAGATACAGTGCTCTTTAATTTTTTAAACTATGAAAAATATGGGGTCAGTTTGATTTCATACTTCAACGTCCTTCCGAAGCGGGCGACAGGATTTCGATTCCGGTGACTGACAGTTTCTTACGGGTTTCTTACGGGCGTTTCTTACGGGCAACCCCACAAACCAACCTGAAATAACGCAGACAACTGCTTGACCTAAGGGTTGACCCTAGGTGTTAATCTAGAGCTAAGGCACTCACTACAATCACCTCACTCATAATCACTTAATACCCTAAACCCAAAATTTCTTGACTTTGATCCCTTAATCCTTTGGGAGACTCATGTAGATGGTCCCTTAAACCTACTGGCCCTAGGCTAGGGTTTCTAGGGTTTAGTTAAGACCAGTAAGTTAAGACCAGTATATAGAGGACCCAAATGGGGTTTCCATTGGTCCAAGGCTTATTTATGGTGGTAAGCTCCCCAATTTTACCAAAGATACCCAACTTCACCTTTTGCCCCTAAACTCCCCTAAATTATCTAAATACCCTTGAAACCCTAAGTTTGGCCAAAATTCCCTAATTTTCCCAAAATACTCAAATTTATTCTGAAATCATTTCAAACCTTTTGAAAATACCCAAATTACCAAAAAGCACAAAAATTGCCAAATTACCAAAATGCCCCTTGATACACCTAAAATACGTAGTGTTTTTAGACATATTTTTATACCTATTTTTGTAATATTGCATTTTAATGGAATGTATTTTTGTGTTTTTCTTGCAGATACAAGTAAAAATGGAAACAATGTTTAAAGGAGTGAAAAAAGATCAAATTTGGAGCAAAAAGGCAAAAAATTGTGCAAAAGAGTTTTGGCGCCTAAGCGCCAGATCCGACGCTTAAGCTCTAGTTGAACAAAGAAGGTCGCGCCTAAGTGCCGAGACCCCGCTTTTAAGCTCTAGTGGCAGTTACTAGACGAGTTAAATTGGTCTTCACGAAGTTCAAAGAGGTTTTTGAGGCAACCATTGCCTTAATAGGTGGTCTTAACCACCATGGACAAAAATTATCATGAAAGGATGTGTCTCTTGGGCAAATACATCAAATCAAGACACATTTTGAAGAGATCCCAAGGCACCTCTTAAAAAACTATAAAAGAAAGCAGAGAGGACTTAGAAAAGAGTCTTGAAAATATTGACAAGTTTTGAAAGTTCTTCTATGGGGAATTAGTTCGGAGAGATTTTCAGGAATCACTTTTTATTTACTTTGTCCTTTTTGTTATTTTATTTTGAGTGATTGTAAAAAAGAAGAGATTCAAAGGAATATCAAGAGTTTGGTGGAGTTGAGATAAGTTTTTATCTTTTTCATTTAGACAACTTTTGGTTTTAATCGAGAATTGTTGTTGGTTTGACAATGATTTCTTCTTTTAAACTAAAGTGTGGTTTTATTTTCTCCATGGATTCTTAGTAGTTTTCTTTATCTTTCTTCTTAAATGATAAGTAATTAAGT
>NW_018220307.1:127208-129008 GCF_001263595.1 Phalaenopsis equestris
TTTAAATCCATGCACTTCATTTACTTCTTGATTTGGCCAATCCAAATGTTAAAATTTGTTCTGAGAACATGTAAGAATCGGGCTGGTATTATCTCAGTCAACAATTGGAAAGAATCACATAAGGTTGTATGAATGAGAATGTAGTTTATATGATTGAGTGCAAATAAATAGGCAAATATTCATTAATGGGTGTAGAGTTAGAGTACTTTAAAGTGACAGGTTAAACCCCCAAACTTGGTTTATTATTTTAGGGTTTGATACGAGAATGTTAGCTCTCGGGTGGATGGAATCGAGGGAACTCTAAAGTGAGAGCTAGTATCTCCCCTACGTAGTCGGTCTTCAGAACTATTCAAACTTTAAATTAGCTAATGTTCTTTATAGCATCTCTAGTAAGGGTAAAGAATATTATTGCTCATATTTGGCACAACATAATTTGCATACTTCTACAACAGAATTCCTATTCTTATTACTGATCCATCATAAGAAGAAAGATATTTTCATATTAAGTAATTTTCTTCTACACAAACTTTAGTTATCTTTTTAAGTTGTTACTGTTTTGTTAAAATATTAAAAATAACAAAAATATTTAAATTTCAAATTATTGTAAAAAGTTGGTATTAGTTAAAGTAAATATCATTTTAAAAATAGAAAAACTTTCTAAAAAGTGCATATTGCATAATCCTCCCTGTGGGTTCGATTTTCAGGTCTTAATCAAAAAGTTCTATAATACTTGATAACGATACGTATACTTGCGTAATATCCCAATATATAAAAATTAAAAAGTTAAATTCTTAATTTTCTTCAGGATCAATTTTTTGGTTTTGTTGCAAAATAAGGAAATATAAGTGAAAAATATCATAAGAACTATTGTTATACTGTGCATAAGCATTAAGTCGGGATCAAGTTTTTGGCGCCGTTGTCGGGGAAGAAAGCTAAGTAAATTTCTATTTTTAAAAAGTTCTTTTTAAACTTTAAATATTGTATCTTATTTTGTATGTTTTATTTTATTTTATTTTATTTTATGTTAGTGTATGCGTAGTTCAGGTTCTGAAGGACTAGTGCCCTACGATTCTGAATTAGAAAGAACTATTAGAAAAATCAGGAAAACGAAAATAAATTAAAATCCTTGAAAAATCCAAAAAAATTACAGAAATGGCAAACCAAAATAATCAAAATGCTGAAATTCATTAAGAGTTTAGACCTTTAAGAGATTATGCCAACCCTACTATAAATGAACTTTATTGTTGTATTTAAAAACCTACTGTAGTGGCTAATTCATTTGAGCTTAAACTTGCTATTATCCAAATGGTATCAAATAATTAGTTTTTGAGATCACCAACTAAAGATCCAAATTTACATCTTACCAATTTTCTAGAATTGTGTCCTACATTAAAATATGATGGTGTTTCAGATGATGTCATAAGACTTAGGTTATTTCTTTTCTCACTAAGGGATAAAGCTAAGACGTGGTTTAGGTCGTTAGCACCTAGATTTATCAAAACTTGGGGTGATTTAGAATAAAAATTCCTTGTTAAATATTTTTCACCTTCAAAAACTGTGAAGCTTAGAAATGATATTACATCTTTTAATATGTTTGAAGGGGAATCTATTTATGAAGCATGGGAAAGATTTAAAGAACCCTTAAGAAAGTGTCCGCACCATGCTATACCAAATTTGTTAATAATTCAAACCATTTATAATGGATGAACTGGTTCTCTTAGATCTATTATCGATGCCGCTGTTGGTGGTTCATTGATGTCAAAACCATTTCATGACGCTTATGCTTTATTTGAAGAGATG
>NW_018220307.1:129122-136225 GCF_001263595.1 Phalaenopsis equestris
AGTTAGACCAATTTGGAATAAATTTTTCTCAACCAATTTCCATGATTGAAGAGAATTCATTAGGGCAAATGTTAGATTCTCAAACATCATTAGAGACTTTCAATGCCATAAATAATAAGAAGAATAACCCTTATTCCAATTATTATAACCCAGGTTAGAAGAACCATCCTAACTATAGCTGGAATAATAATTCGTGTGGTAATAATCAGCAATGGAGAAACAACCAAGTAAACCCATTGAGAATTTGGAAAAACCAAGAGAATAATAATTATATTTCTACTTATCCTCCATAAATCAACAGAGATACACAATTTAAGGAAAAGAAGTTTTCTATAGAAGAAGTGGTGTTAGAAATGGGTAATCTGTTACAAAGTCAAGGAGCTACAATTAGAAATATTGAGAATCAACTAGGGCAAATCACAAGTTAATTAAGTAATAAATCCCAAGGAACACTTCTTAGTAATACTGAATCAAATCTAAAAAACCAGAATAAAGAGCAAGTAAAAGCCATTCAACTTAGAAGCGTAAGAGAGTTGGAAGGTTGGGTTCAAAAATAAATTGAAGTAGAGAGAAGAAATTGAAGAAAAAAACAAAAGAGTACGCTCCGAAAGATTCTGAAAGACCTATTTCTCCTCCAAAAATTGATTTTGAAAAACCGCCACCTCCATTTCCCCAAAGACTTCGACAACAGAAGTTGGATAAGCAATTTTCAATATTACTGGAAATATTTAAGAAACTTACAATCAGTATTCCATTTGCTAAAGCCTTAGAACAAATGCCAACCTATATAAAGTTTACGAAGTATATTCTCAACCGAAAAAGGAAGTTAGATGATAATAAGACAGTTACACTTAGTGAGGAGTGCAGTGCTATAATTCAGAAGAAACTTCCTGAAAAGCATAAAGATACTAGTAACTTTATAATTTCATGTGCAATAGGAGCCAAATTTTATGAGAAAGCTTTATGTGATTTAGGTGCAAGCATTAACCTTATGCCATTATCAATATTTAAGAGATTGGGATTATGAGAAATAACCCCTACTACTGTAAGAAGGATTATGAGAAATAACCCCTACTACTGTAACATTGCAGTTATCAGATCGTTCAATAACATATCCTAAAGGAGTTATAGGAGATGTCCTAGTGAAAGTGGATCAATTTATCTTTCCTGTTAATTTCATTATGTTAGATATGGAGGAAGAGGAAGATAAAGAGGAAGATAAAGAGATACCTATCATTTTAGGGAGACCTTTCCTTGCCACAGTAAGAGAAATGATAGATGTGAAGAAACAGGAATTAACAGTGCACTTTAATGATCAAACTGTTACTTTTAACATTTCAAAATTAATGGATTACCCTACAAAAGGTAAAGATGATGAATGATATAGAATAGATGTCATAAGATATCTGAGTGAATGTCATTTTAAGATTACTTATGAAGAAAAATTTGAAGAAAAAGATTCGAAAAAATAGCAAGAAGAGGAATTAGATCAATGTGTAAACGTTTTTAAGGAAGATTCAAGTTATGTTCAAGAAAATTTTGAAATTTTGGACACGATAGACAAAAATAAATTATCTTGTCCATCTATTGAAAAAACTTCAAAACTTTAGTTGAAATTACTTCCTGAACATTTAAAATATGCTTTTTTAGGAGATTCCTCTACTTTACCTGTTATAATTTCCTCAAAGTTAACAAAGGAAGAAGAAGAAAAGTTGATGAAAATTTTGAAAAATTTTAAGAAAGCCTTTGTATGGAAAATTACTGATATTAAAGGAATCAGTCTTTCAATTTGTATGCATAGAATTAATCTGGAAGAAAACGGCAAACCCAGGGCTGATCCACAAAAGAGATTAAATCTTGTTATGAAAGAGGTTGTTAAGAAAGAAATTTTAAAGTGGTTAGATGCTGGAATTATCTACCCTATTCCAGATAGTGCATGGGTTTTTCCAATTCACTCTTTTCTTAAGAAAAGAGGAGTAACTGTAACTGTGAATGAGCATAATGAGTTAATACCTACTAGATAAGTTACAGGGTGGTGAATATGCATTGATTATAGAAAATTAAATCTTGCCACTAGTAAAGATCATTTTCATTTTCCCTTTCTAGATCCACCCTTTCTAGATCAAATTACCCTTTCTATATCAAATGTTGGATAGACTTGTTGGGCATAAATACGTTTATTTTCTGCGGTTATCACCAGGTTATCACCAAATTCAAATATCTCCTAAGGATCAAGAGAAAACAACATTTACCAGTAATTATGGTACTTTTCCTTTTAAAAGAATGCACTTTGGTTAACGTAATGCCACTGCTACATTTTAAAGATGTATGATGACAATTTTTTATGATAATTGAAAAAGGGATTGAAGTCTTTATGGATGACTTTTTGGTGTTTGGAACTTCATTTGACTCATGTTTAGAACATTTATCTAAAGTTCTTAAGTGCTATGAAGAAACAAATTTAGTCATTAACAGAAGAAAATGCCAATTTATTGTAGCAGGAGGAATTGTACTAGGTCATCAAATATCATGAAATAGTATGGAAGTAGATCCTGCTAAAATTTAAGTGATCGCTAATTTACCTTATCCAACAAATGTAAGGGAAATTAGGAGTTTTTTAGAATATGCTAGATTCTACAGGCGATATATTTAGGACTTTCCTAAGATTGCTAAGCCTTTATGCCATTTACTGGAGAAAGATGCAATTTTCAACTTTGATGAGGAATGCCTAAAAGCTTTTAAATTATTAAAAGAAAAATTAATCATTGCACCAATTATAGTTTCACCAAATTGGGAAAAACCTTTTGAACTTATGTGTGATGCAAGTGATTATGCCATTGGAGTTGTTTTAGGACAAATATATGATAAAATTTTCAAAGGTATTTACTATGCTAGTAAAACTCTTAATGAAACTCAAATTAATTATACAACAACTAAAAAGGAGTTATTAGCAATAGTGTATGCCTTTGATAAATTTAGATCATATTTGATTGAAACTCATTGTATAGTGCATATAGATCATTATGCTATTAAGTACATAATGAAAAAGAAGGATACTAAATCGAGACTTATAAGATGGATTCTTCTTTTACAAGAATTTAACTTTGAAATAATAGAGAAAATCAAATTGCTGATCATTTTTCCAGGTTTGAATTAGAAAAACCACTCTATTTTGAAAAAGAAATTAATGAATATTTTTCAGATGAAAAATTGTTCACTATAAATGAGTGGTGTGTTGCGTGGTATGAAGACATTGTGAACTATATTTTTAGTGATCTAAAATCCTATAGAATGGCATACCAATAAATGAGGAAATTTATTTCTGAAGCTAAGACTTATTTTTGGGATGACCCATATTTATATAAATAAGGAAATGATCTGATCATTCGAAGATGTGTACCATTAGAAGAAACTTTTGAAATTATCCAAAAATTTTAAATTTGGGGGACATTTTGGTGTTGATAGAACAGCATGCAAAATTTTACAAACTGGATTCTATTGGCCAACTATTTTTAGAGATGTTAATGCTTATATTAAAACTTGTGATAGATGTCAATGAGTAGGCAATGCTTGTAAATGAATTGAGATGCCCGTCAATTATATGCTAGAAGTTAAAATATTTGATATTTGGGGATTAGATTTCATGGGACCATTTACACCATCTTTCAGAAATTTATATATTCTGTTAGTAGTGGACTATGTATCCAAATGGATAAAAGTTGTTGCTTTACCATGATGTCATGCTCAAAGTGTTGCAAAACTTTTGAAAACAAACATATTTTGTAGATTTGGGATGCTGAGAGTTATCATTACTGATGGGGGAAGTCATTTCAGAAATGCCATTATAGAGAAGTTATTAAGGAATTATCATATAAATCATAGGATTAGTACTGCTTGTCATCCTCAGACAAGTGGTTTGGCTGAATTATCCAATTGGGAAATTAAAAGAATTATGAAAAAATCTGTGAATCCTACAAAAATGGATTGGTCATACAAAAATGGATTGGTCAGAATCCTACAAAAATGGATTGGTCAGTCAAACTTGACTATACTTTGTGGGCTTATAAACTCCTATATAAAACTCCTATAGGAATGTCCCCATATAGGCTAATATTTGGGAAAGCTTGTCACATACTTATTAAACTTGAGCATAAATTGGGCTATTAAATAGTTCAATAATAATTTAAAAAATGCTGGTGAGAAAAGATTGTTACAATTAAATGAGCTTGACGAGATAAGGACGAGATAAGGAATGAATCAGAGATAAGGAATTAAGCTTATGAGAGTGCTAAGATTTATAAAGAAAAGATAAAAAAGTGGCATGATCAAAACATTCTTACTAAAAATTTTCAGCCAGGGCAACAAGTTCTGCTATATAATGCAAGCTTAACATTATTTCCAGGAAAACTTAAGTCCAGGTAGATGGGCCCATTTGTTGGGATAAAAGTTTATCCTTATGGAGCTGTGGATATTAAAGATCCAAATTCAGAGAAACTTTTTAAAGTGAATGGACATAGATTGAAACCTTATTATATAAGGGATCAACATAAATATAATAATGGAATGATGTTTTGTCAACCAAAATGAGCACTGGTTACGTCGGGCTGATGACGTAAAACCAATCGCTTTGTGTGAGACAAACCATAGTTATCAGTGTGTTTTTGCTTTGATTATTGATTTGAGTCTGATTAAGAAATTTGGGGTAGTATTTTTGATTTTATTATGTGCTAGTAATGATTTTTAGACTTTATTTTGTGATCTTGACATGTTAGAATGCGAATTTGGACGTTAAGTTGACTGGTATAAAAATGTGCACTGGCGCTTAAGCGCCAGATCCAACGTTTAAGCCCGATAATTTAATCACATGTGTAAATTTCAGTTTGTAGAAAATGTAACTGCAATGTAGTTGGAATAAACATGCCTTTGCTGTTTCTAGTTGTGCTTAGAAGTTATGAGGGGGAATTAGGCCTATAAATAGAAGGTTTGTGAAGGAATTCCATCATGGATTATTTTTAGCCCTAAAAGTTTAAGACAGAGAGAGATTTAGAGAAAATGTCTTCTTGGGAGATGGATTTGAAGAAATAGGAAGAAGCCATGAGGAAGATGTTCATTAGTCAAAGTGCAGAGGAGATGTATAATGGTTTCTTAGCCGTTGGTATTGAAGGGATATTGGAGAAGATCAACGAGATGGAGAATACTATATCTCTATTAGAGACTATGGTGCTTGAATTGCATGCTCATCTACAACATATTGGGTGGCAACTTAAGATGCAATTCAGCCATACCAGTTATGTAGAGGAAGCAGATATGACAATGTTCCTTAAGTAGAAGTGGATCGAAGATGATAGTATTAGAGCTCGTCAACACCGTCCATTTTTTCAACTCTATATTTCTAGAGATACTACTAAGAGATAAGAATTTGTTCCTTCTAATGAAGAATGACATTAAGTTAAGTGTTAGGAATTGTGTGTTTGGAGTCATGTTTTTATGTGTGTTAGTGTTTATGTCTTGTGTGTAGTGTTTGTGTCACTTATGTGTTTAATTGTAAATGTGTGTTAAGTGTTTTGTACTTGGGAAAATTTTCTCATCCAAGACTATTTGGAGAGAGAACTAAGTGTTAAATGTGTTTGTACTTATTTGTAAATTAGTATAAGTTTATTTTTATGAAAATTTGTGTTATTTTTAGCCTCGAAATGAATTAATTATTATGGAGATATCTGAGAGAGATGGGATTTATAAGATATAAAAATAGTCATTTAAGTGCTATGAGACCATTTAAGGTTGGTTTACTTAGGCTAATAGTGCAATTTACTTAGAATTAAAAGTCTCATAAAGTGTGCACTGGCGCCTAAGCGCCACATCTTGCGCTTAAGCTCAAGCCAACCCGAGAGGCAGGCGCCTAAGGGCCACTTACCAGCGCTTAAGCGCCGGTTCACTAAAATAGGTTCGCAAATGGTTCAAAGTGAATTTTTGGTCCAAAAATGCCATTTTTAAAGCCTCTTATTGTCTTCCCCAACTCAAGTTCGCAATTTTGAGGGCTAGGGCAAGTGAAATTTGGAGATTTATTGGTCGAATCAAGTGAGATTTTCTAGATCCAAGTTTCTTGAGGTAAGAGCTTTACTTCTATGCAAAAATTTTAGATTTTCACCATACATTTTAAGCACATTTGGAAAATTTCAAAAAGTTACTATTCATGGTGAAAGTGAAGAAAAATCTATGGAAATTTCTTATGAAGTTTATTTAGTGCTTTAGGAAGTTTAGTTCAGTGATTTAAACATGATTTTTAAAGTTATTTTTGGAATTTATCAAATTTGTAGAATGACACCAAGAATAGAAAGGAGCAAAGGAAAGAGGCCATTTGATTCAAGCAAATTTGTTAGTTCAAAAGCTCAGGATCGATATAGTGATGCTTTATAGTTATGAAAATTGATTCAAGACGATGTTTTAAGAGTCCAGGTGGAGAAGTGGAATACTTGATTGTCCACCGATAGTGGGAATAGTTCTATCGTTTCTCTCTTGTCACTGTAATTTCTGTTGTAAGGGAGTTTTATGCAAATCTCCCATAGGCTGAGGACAATCGAGTTATGGTTCGATGGAAGTTGGTACCTTTTACTCTATAGGTAATCTATAGGTAATCAACTAGGTAATCAACTTGTTTTACCATTTACCATCGGAAAATTTGTGCTCTTAGGTGAATTATAGTCCAACAGAAGCGGAATTGGTTGAGATCATATTTTATTTCACTTTTGGAAGAGGACTTTTGAAGATTACAAATGAGAGGAGAGTAAATTTTCTAACGTCAAAGTTGTGTGCACCATAAAAGGCTTGGAACTATTTTATATCTGCTCGTCTGCTTCCTACAAATCATCTCAGTGAAGTGACCAGAGAGAGAGTGACGTTGAACTATTGTATTCAGGAGGAAAAGCCCATCAACATAGGCTTTGATCTATCACACACTATCATCATTTCAGCTACTGCTGCTACTACTGCAGGTATGAGATTCGCTTCCTTGATATTTTCTTTATGCAAGGAGGCTAAAGTAAAGTATGATAGTTGGGAGGAAGTTTCGTTGCCTCTAAAGCCCATTACAAAAGTGAATGTGA
>NW_018220308.1:0-24982 GCF_001263595.1 Phalaenopsis equestris
GTTCTTCAAGTGTTGCCTCTAAAAACTCTTCAAAATGTCATCCAAAAACATCTAACCTTCTAGAAATTGGATATGCACCGCCTTTGGCACTGAGTAAAAAATCTCCTCATTAATTTGTTCTACACCGTCGGCGCTGCCCTCGGCGCTGCCGGTGCTGAGCATTTCTTCAAATACGTCATTTTGACTCCAAATTTTATCCTTTTTTCTTTCTTTTTGCTTTAAGCCCTAAAAATCAACAACCTGCAAGAAAACATCAAAATACCATCCATTAAAGTGCAATATCATCAAAAATAGGTATAAAATATGGGTCTAAATTTAAGAGAGAATTGAGAGTGCTTGTGAAGAGGGAAAGTGCTTGAAGAGAACTTCTAGGGATTTGCTTGGGAAGTATTGTGAGATAAGTTGTATTCTTTCATTTCTTTGTTTTGTAAACTTATTTTTATATATAAAATACGTGTTTTGTCGTATCCTTCTCATGAATTTTGAGTAGTCTTCTTTATCCTTCTCCCTATTTTGAGATATGATTTTGTGAAGAATTGATTTTATTTTATACGGTTTTAAATATCAAAAATTTGTGATGATTTGATCTCTGATCTTCATTTACTTTTCTATCTAGTCAATTGAAATGTTAAAATGTGTTGAGAAACATATGTTCCGAAATGACTATGATTTGTACAATAAGGGAAGAATCACATTTGACTACATGGGAGAGGATGTCATCCATGGGGTTGAGTAAGTGTACATAAGGAAATATACTTTATTGGATGCAGTATTGGAGATTTTAAGGTGACATATTAAAACCAACAATTTGGTTCAGTTGATTGGAAATTAATGCGAGATTGTTAGCCCTCAGGTGAGGGAGAAGTGGCAGCATTGGTGTGGCAGGGGGTAGTTTTTTTGTTTTTATTAGAGTGGCAGCCGATATTTTTCCAGTCTAACCATGGAAATAGGGACCAAACTCTGGATTAGTCAATGTTCTTTATGCACTTGGAAGAGGGTAAAAAATATGATTGCTCCTATATATATTTTTTTAAATGATTTTAATTTCTTCATAATCCATATACTCATTATAAACGGGAAGGAATCATTCTTAAATATGAACTCTTCGTCACAAAAATTTTGTTTAGTTTTTGTAAGTTTACTTTTGATAGTTTAACAATTAGTTTAATTAACTTAGTTGTTTTAACTGCATTTTATTTTACATTCACTCAATTACTTTAGATTTGAATTTCGTGCTTCACTATTGTAGTTTAAATTATGACATAAGAATTTATTTATAAAAATGTTCAACTTCCTTGTGAGATCAATAACTATGACTTCATTAAAGCCCTTTATTACTTGAGCAATACTTATACTTGTGTATTATTAGGGGATTTGACAGTTTTAAGGTTTCAAAAAATAAAATTATTTTCACTAAAGTTATTATTGTTGGGTTTACATTGCATATTTATTATAATTATTGTTGTGTGTATTTTGTAATATTGAAAAATATTTGCAAAAATAACACAAAAATTCGACACATCAAGTTTTTGGCGCCATTGTGGGGGAAATAACAGAAAGTACTAGTAAATTATTTTATAATTTAAATTATTTTTTTAATCTAAAAAAAGGTGGTTGTAGCTTAATTTTAATATATTCATATTTTAGTGTGTTTGCATATTTTAATTACTAATTGTGTTTCTTTATGCAAAGTTTAAGATCTGAAGATTTATTACATAACAATTTAGAGTTAGAAAGAACTATTAGAAAATTTTGAAAACAACAAAAAGAGATAGATCATTTTAGCAAAATGGCTTGCAAATCAAGTAATGCTACAAAATTAAAATGAACATCATCAGAGGCCTTTAAGAGATTATGTTAATCCTACAGTAGATGAAATTTTTTTGAGTATACAAAACCTTGTTTTAGCTGCCAATTCATTTGAGCTTAAACCTGTTATTATCCAAATTGTACAAAACAATCAGTATAGAGGAACATCAACTGAATCTCTTAATTTACACATTGCTAGTTTTTTAGAAAAAAATTTAGCAAAATGACTTAGACTTTTTCCTTTTTCACTAAGGGATAAAGCTAAGATGTGGTTAAACTCATTAGCACCTGGATCTATTAGAAATTGTAGAAATTGGGGAGGCTTATCACAAAACTTTTTATCTTAAAATTTCTCTCCTTCAAAAATTACTAAGCTTAGAAATGATATTACATCTTTTTATCAGATTGAAGGGGAATCAATTTATGAAGCTTGGGAAAGATTTAAAGATCTCCTTAGGAAGTGTCCACACCATGAGTTGCCAAATTGGTTAATAATTCAAAATTTTTTATAATGGATTGGTTGGATCTCTTAGATCAATAGTTAACGTTGTTGCTGGTGGATCATTAATGTCAAAACCATTAAATGAAGTATATTCTTTAATTGAAGAGAGGCTACTAATAATTTTCAACGACCTTCTGAAAGAGTAAATCCAAAAAGAGTAGCTAGTATTCATGATTCCGATGTGATATCTATGTTGGATGCTTAAATAGTTGATATATCAAAAAATATGGATCAATATGGATAGATTATTCTCTGACATCACCTGTGCTTGAGGAAAACTCATTGGGACAAATGATAGAATCTCAATCTTCTTATGAGACCTTAAATGTAATAATTAATTTTTTAATATGCATTATGCCAACTATTATAATCCTGTTTAAAAGAATCATCTAAATTTTAGTTGGAAGAACAATAACTCTAATGTTGCAAATCTGTAATGGGAAACAACGTTGTGAACATAATAGAAAACTCCAACAATCAAGGAAATCCAACTTATAAACCATATTACCCTCCAGGTATTAATAATTTGCAAAATTTTAAGGAGAAGAAGTTGTTAATGGAAGAATTAATATTACAAATGGGAAGCCAATTACAAAGTCAAGGCATGGAAAATCAATCGGGAGAGAATCAACTTGGGCAAATAGGAAGCACTTAGCAATAGACCTCCACTTAGCAATAGACCTCCAAGAACATTGCCTAGTAATGTTGAAGTAAGTCCTAAAGATCAAAATTAAAAGCAAATTAAGGTTATTCAACTGAGAAGTGGAAAATAATTGGAAACCATAGCTCAAAAAGAAGTTGAAGTTGAAAAAAATGAGGTGGAAAATGAAAAATCAAATGAAGATTTTCATTCTGAGTCAGAATATCCTATTAAACTAATGAAAATCACTGTAGAAAGACCACCACCTCCATTTTCTCAAAGATTGAAGAAGAAAAACAAAGATAAACATTTCATTTGTTGAGGCCTTGGAACAAATGCAAAGCTATGTGAAGTTCTTGAAGGATATAATTAATAAAAAGAGAAATTTTGTAGATAATGAGACTGTTGCACTCAGTGAGGAGTGTGGCACTATAATTTAGAAGAAGCTTCCTAAAAAAACATAAAGATCCTAAAAGTTTTACAATTTCTTGTGCTTTTGGTGAAAGAATTTTTGGAAAAACTTTATGTTATTTAGGAGCCAGTATTAATCTTATGCCTTTATCAATTTTCAAAAGGTTGGGTTTAAGAGATATTTCACTTACAACTGTAACTCTTCAGTTAGCTAATGGTTCGATTACCTATCCTAAAGAAGTTATAGAAGATGTTTTGGTAAAACTTGATAAATTTATCTTTTATGTAGGTTTTATTGTATTAGATATGAAGGAAGATAAGGAAATTCCTATCATTTTAGGACGACCATTCCTTGTCAATTGAAGAGCTTTTATAGATGTACAAAAAGAAGAACTAACTGTGAGAGTTATTAATCATGTGGTTACATTTAATATTGCAAAATCAATGAGTTAGAGCAAGAGATTGAGTGCTTCAAAATGGATATCAATGAATATTTAAGCCATAAATATTTCATGAAGACATTCGAAAAGAAATTTAAAAATGAATATTTCGAATATGAAGATGAGGATAAAATTCAAGATGAAACTACGGAAGTGAGTTGTGAAGATTTAAATTATGTTTAGGAAAAAATTGAAATGTTAGATCCTACAGATGATAACAAGAATTTGATTTTTTTTATTGAGAAACATTCTGAACTAGAAATAAAAATACTTTCTGCACATTTGAAGTATGCATTCTTAGGAGATTTATCTACTTTAACTGTAATTGTATCCTTAGAATTAAATGATATGCAAGAACAACAATTTTTGGAAAATTTAAGAAGATACAAGAAAGCCTTTAGATGGACATTAGCTGATATTAAAAAAATCAATCTCTCAATTCGTATGCATAGAAATATATTGGAAGATCATCATGAACCAAGAGTTTATCCTCAAAGATGATTGAATCCTATGATGAAAGAAGTTGTTAAGAAAGAGATTTTAAAATGTTTAAATGCTGGAATAATATATCTTATTTTAGAAAGTGCTTGGGTGAGTCCAGTTGACTATATTCCAAAGAAAGAAGGTGTGACAGTTGTGACAAATTAGAATAATTAATTAACACCAACAAGACAAATCACTGGATGGCAGATCTGCATAGATTATATAAAATTAAATTCTGTCAGCAGCAAGAATCATTTTCCTTTACACTTTTTGGACCAGATGTTAGATAGACTGGTTGAGCACATATATTTTTGTTTTCCACATGGATATAATGGTAATCATAAAATATCTATTACTCCAGAGGATCAAGAGAAGTAATGATTACTCTCAGCATTCGATATCTTGTAAAAATATTTTTAATTAAAAAATTTGAAACACTCCAAGCATCACATCTAGGTAAAGTGATCACTTCAATCCATTTTAAAACTTAATCCACTACAATATATATATATATATATATTTCTGAATGAAGGTATAAATGGTCCCATAAAATACAATCCCCATGCATCAAAAATTTTAATTTCCAAATTAAAATTTAGAGGCATTTCATTTCTTTTTGAAATATTACCTACTCTCTAACAGATCACTGCATTGAATATCCTTTTTCTACTGTATTCTTTTTTTATTAGCTCTTTTACTTCTCCCTTTGAATTTCTTAAAATCTAAGAATCCATTACATGATTCAAGAGAATGAGTTACTTTGAGAATATGCAATAAAATAGATAAAAAGAGTGGTGACTTCTTTCGATAATGATATTAAACCAACGACATAATAACGGGATTTAGTATTGGTGGAGGCAACATTCTGGCGGTGACCAAGAGAATGGTGCCTCCATTGGGGATCTTTTTTCTCCTCATCTCTCGTTAAATCATTTTTTCTTAATTCAAAGATATTCCATCTTTTGATAGTAGAATTATCTTTCAAAATCTTAACTCTTTGATTATAAGAGTTATTTGTTACAGGCATTTCTTGATGAAAAGACAAAAATAACATAACATAATAAACTCCCAGTTTGCAAAATGAGTCTATAATAAATTTTGACATATCGTTCCTTTGAACTTTTTGAAAAACTGCAATGGATTCTTTTGACTCAAACCTTTCGTACTTTCATGATCATAATTCAACATTCATATAAGATGCTTTCTTTGAATAGAATGACTTTGGGTTGTTTGATGAAACTGAGTTTACATTTAATAGTTTGTCCCAAATCATTATAGAACCCTTCAAGGAGTTTAAATCCTTACGAAGATTTTCTTCTTTTTGGAGAAGAACTACATTAAGAGTTTCTTGTAAAATAATTGAGTTTTAAGAAAATGGATGAAGAAATTGAGAAGAAAGGAAATAAAGTTTGTATTGAAGATGGTATTTTCAAACCATCCATATATGAGGACGGATCTTGTTCCAAAAGTGTTCCACAAACATGTACCAAATGAAGAAATGGAAATCATTCTCTTAAAAGGAAGAAGAAAAGAAATGGAATCAACAATCTTAAAGCATTTGAATCTGAGGAAAATGTTTTAGGGAACACACCTTCTTCAAAGAAGAGTAAGTTTTATCTAGTACTCGTCAAGTACGAAGATAACACATTCCAATATTTTCAAAGAAAAAATTCCTCTTCAATATAAACTATATTTTCTATGTTAAAAAAAATTACACAAAAAGAAAGATGTTTGATCTCTAAACTTCTTGACAAAAGGGGATGTGCAGTTTCTACATCCATGAAAAGCAAGCTTCTTGCTCAAGAAAATTCTTTTTATCAAGAAATTAACCAACAATTCTCATTGGAAAGTCATTATACTCGGGTACCTGTTAAACATCATTTTGGACCGAGAGTGGACGATATGACCATTTCAAGAGATAGAATAAGACATGATGAATTTATTTTAGAGAGAGAAGAGAAATTTACTAAAATGAAAGATCTTGTGAAAATGTCACAAGTTGTTGATCACTCTTATTCACATCACGATGATACACTTCCTATAACATCTCATCTTATAATCAAGAAAAATGCATGGAAATTTGATAAAATCAAATAGAATTTCAAATGTTGTGAACACTTCTTAGGAAAAGATTTGTGAAAAATGTCCTGTTAAGACATTTGAAGAAAGGCTGAAAAATTTAAGAGTCAAGATTAAACGATTATCAACATGGAGAAAGGAAAATTCTTCAAATTGTCCAAATGAAGAATATGCATAAATAAACATGGTAGATACACGAGCTGCTTCCTCGGCATGAGAACTTCCTCCACCAGCTAAAGAAAATGTAACAAAAGGATTACAAACTGTAGTTTGACAACGGGATGAGCAAATTAATCATCTTAAACAAAGGATTAAAGAAATGATGACAGCTTTACAAAATCCACCACAAACAGCTGCTCTACCTACCGTTGAAATCATTAAACTCGATGCAATACATATTCTCGAAGATAGAAGAGAACCAATAGAAATTGAGGAAAGTACTCAAAAACAAAAAGATTCCACTCATAGTGGAATCCCTTAAAAAAAATTACACAAATTGGGGAACAAAAAGTGAAAGAAAGAATGCCTCAAGTTAGGGTTGGATCATTGATTCTAAAGGGTAGAACCTATCCGGAGGAATTTGATTCTATCTAATATCCTAAGGTTTTTGTTCCAGCTCTCTTTAATATGTTTGATGGAATTGGTAACCCTCATCAACATTTAGCATATTTCAGAGCATGTTGCTGTAACATAAAAGGAAGTGATGCTCTTTTGTTTCTTCAATTTGTCAACAGCCTAACAGGAGTTGCTTCTGACTGGTATGCAAAACTTCCCAATGGTTCTATTAAAACAATTGCTGAACTTGACAATCTCTTCATCCAATGATTCACTGGAACACAACATCATATAATGGTTGGAGATTTATTTGTGGAGAAAAAAGAGTAGGAGAAACTATTGTGGATTATTTTTTAGCTGGAGAAATCTCAGCATGATATGTGAACGAAAACTTCAAGAATAACATGCAGTTGAAATTTTGCTCAAGAATAACCACGGTCCCTGCCAACCTTCAAAAGGAACTTAAGCAAGTGAGTGTAAAAGAAAAGACAGAGAAGACAAAATCGATTAGGACATTTGAAAAGAAATTAGAAAATGTAATGACAATAGAAAAGGGCAAGCAAGTGATGCATATGCAAACCGAGCAGAAGAAGCAACGACAAAACATTAATCAAGAACATTCACAGTAGTCATCATAACTGCAATTTCAACAATCAATACCATCTCCGATAGATAAGAAATCAAAGTCTGAGATAAAGAATAAAGAATATCCTCTCAAAACCGAAGTTGTTGGAAAGATATTTTGTAGCTTGTTGAAAATATCGAAATTCAATTTGTCTGAAGCTAGAAGATCTAGAGAAGTTGATATTAAAGATAATTCCAAGTTTTGTCATTACCATAGGATGCTCAGACATAAAATCAAAGAATGTTTTATCTTCAAAGATTGTCTAGTGCACAAACACTTGCACTTCCCACTCGCACTTGTCTAGTTTTGTCCCTTGCCTTTTTGGAGACCATGTGGGTGGTACCCCAAACCCTTAGTCTTTGGCTAGGTTAGATAAGACCAGCACATGGACGATCCAAAATTGGTTTTATCTGGTCTCATGGCACCATGAGAAAAATTTTATGATCAGTATTTGCATCAATCCTCAACCCTACCCAAATTTCAAATTTTGGCCTTTTAATCCTAAACTTTCAAAAAATTACTAAATTAGCCTTGAAACCCTAAAAATTCCACGTTGACCCAAATCCATAAATTATATTCAAAAAATAATTTCAAACCATTTTATACCATAAAAATTACTCAAATCACTCCAAAATTTTCATATTTACCAAAATACCCCAAAATTTGTCAAAATTACCAAAATGCCCCCGATGATCCAAAATTTCTGAAAACCTCACAAATCATTCCAAACCTTCCCTAAACCAACCCTAACCTCTCAATGGGCGTAATTTGACCAAATTGACGACTTTTGACCAAAATCCTAATTTTTCCCTCTAAAGGCCCAAAACCCCCAATTTGCACCCAATTGATCAATTTGACCCCAATTTTCACTCAATTCACTCCTAACCTACCCAATTTTAAAGTTTAAATTCAATTTTAATCAAATAAAAGACAATTTGATTTGGTTCATGATCAAATTAAATTTTCATTCATTTTGAAAGCCCATCTTCATATGCGTATGAAAAGCCCACTTCATTAATTTGAAAAAGCCCAAATTCAAGCCCACATGACAAGTATTCTCTCATCTTCATACTTTTAATGAAGCGATGCATCATGGCATTATAGTATGCATGCTTTTGAAGTTTTGGCTATATTTGGTATCTCAACTTCAAAAAAAAAGATATAGATACCTAAGGTTGTTGCACCAATACATTCTGATGTGCTAGTGGGACAGTCCCGAGGAGTGAAGCATAGGTTTGATTTTCCATAAGTTGCTACGGCCATTGCTAAAAAAACCTATCGTAGAGCCAGTTGATGTCCTAGAAAGTCCCCCAGATCTTAAAGAGATTCAAGAGAAAATGATTGAGGATAAAGTGGAGAGACTAAGAGACAAGATTTTTCAGTTTGCCAGAGAGTGAGGAGTATGTGTTGAGGTTGAAGATTTCAATTTCACAGATTACCTCGATGAAGACTTCAGGGAGATAAAAATTATCAAAATAAGGGCCACTACATCTGCGCGCAATGTTGCCCTTTCCAGTGGGGAGAACACTATGGATGACTTGTGAAGGGCTATTCAACTAGGAGATGAATAGATTGTGTAAATGGAGAAAAGGATGGAAGAGATGTCTGCCACCATGGCTACTATGGCTACAATGCAGGGCCAGTCTCAGTCACTGCAGATGGCGTTGCTAGAGGTAAAACTACCATAAATTATACACATTGAGGATGACAGAAAGGATGTAGCTTCCGCCAGTAGAGATGTATAGCCAATAAAAGATTTTGTTTAGATTATGATCCCAGAAAAGGATATTAAGTAGATGGTCAAACAACAAGTTTGAAAGGCCTTAGCCTAGTCCAAGGGAGGTGCATCAATTTCAAAGGGTAGACCTTACCCGAAGTAGTTTGATGTCATGCCCTACCATAAGAACTTCGTGTCACCAAATTTCAAGATGTTCGACGGGACCAGGAATCCCCATAAGCACATTGCACACTTTCAAGTGAGTTATTGCAATACTAGGGGTAATGAAGCTCAGCTCTTCCAATAGTTTGTCAGCAGCTTGTTAGGGAAAGCATTTGATTGGTATGCAGAATTTCCCAAAAGTTCTATTAGGGCATTTACCGAGGTTGAGTAGTTATTTGTGAAAAGATTGGCTGGAGCACAACACCATGCTATGATAAAAGATCTCGTAGTTAAGTGCAGAAGCCTTATGAGACGTTGGTGGATTAGATTTTGAGGTGGAGAAACTTAAGCATGAAGTGTGAGCCTTAGTTGCAGGAACAACATGCATTTGAGATTTTGCTGAAGAGCATACATGGGCCAGTGGCTTACATTCTTAAGGTACTTATGATAAAGTCATTTGAGAAGCTACTCGGCAAGGCCAAAAACTTGCAGGAGGAAGTCAAGCACATGGAGTACCAGGAGAAGGCTGATAAGTTCACACCAGCCATGGTATTTGAGAAGAAGTTTGAAATAGTAGCAAAAATTGACAAAGTAAAACAACCTAAGATGATTCAAGCTGTATAGTCCCATTAGGGTCATCAGTGGCAGTCATAAAATAGCCAGCCTCAGCATCAGCCTACTTAATAGTATGGTTAGTTTAGCCAGTAGCAATTTCAACGGAGGACACACAGGATAGATGTCAAGCCAAGTCCGAAAATTACAAAGTGGATGAACAGGACATTATCTTTTAAAGAGAAAGCTATGTCAAAGATGTTCAAAATTTTGATAATGAAGTCTGAGTTTAGACTGCCCAAGCCAAAGAAGCCAGACAAGTTGATAAGAAGGATCACCCTAACTACTGCCCTTACCATAAGCTACTTGGACATACCATAGAGGGTTGTTTTAGTTATAAATATTGGCTTGAGAGGAATCTTAAAGAAGGGAATATAACAATTCAAAAATAATATTTGAAAGAACCTGAAAGATGTTCTGTAAATATGATTTTAGTCAAGCCAATCAGTCCGATAGAGTCTTGCTTAGATGAAGGTGGATGGAGCACAGTTAGGAACAAGTCATCCAAGGAGATACTCAATCAAATCTAGATTTCTTGAGTACATGCCGCCACTTAGAGTCTATAACCTGTCAGGCCCAAATTGGAGATTTCATCAAAGAAACTGCCATAATGAAAGAAGAAGAAGGACATGATCTAGAAGACCGATAGTTTGAGGGGTAAGATAAAGGCTGCCTTTGTTAGATTTGTTGTATGAAACTCGAGGGAGAAATTCCTTGAACCCCTGACTATGTATGATTATCTCTTTACCCCTCTGGGGTCTTTTGAATATAATGATTATGATTTTGGCTATGCTTTAGCTGTCTTTAATGATGATGTAACTAATATTGACCAAGCTAACCCTGAATCGATTCTCAAAATGATCATCAAATTGTACTTGATTTTGACAAAAATGAATGTATCTAACGTATCTAAACTAACGTATCACCAATCTAACGTAGCAGATCATCTTAGGAGCTTGTCGGCTAAACTAAGCATCTACAATGATTTTATCTTATCAAAGGAGATGAGGGAATCTCTAATCAAGGCTCTACTTGATTAGCTCAATCGGCCAGTACATCCTCGGATGAAGAATGTTCATTAAGGGAATAACCTAGGTTGACCTTCACCAATGATGACTTATGGCTTGGTACTAGTGATAATAACCAATTGCTCTAAATTTCAGTCAGTATCGACAAATTTGTGCTTTCTAGAGTTTTGGTAGATCCAGGAGTGTCACTTAACTTAATGAGTCTACAAAAGTTAGCCTACTTAGACATTAAGGATCAGTAGCTCAATGGAAATAGGATGATGCAAAGTGGATTAAATCTAAAAAGAGAAAGAGCTCTTGGATCAATCACGTTGCTCATGAAAGTTGGAGAGCTAGTAATAACCGCCAAGTTCCATATAATCGATGCAAATACCTCTTTCAATGCCTTGCTTGGTCAACCGTAGTTGCACGAGCATAATATGCTTTTGTCTTCACTTCACCAGTGTATCGAGTATTTTAGAGAAGAACAATAACATTGCATTAGAGGGAATTTAAAATCGTTCTCTGTTTATGAAGTAGGCATCCATGTAGATGCCACCAACTATGCCCCTCCGATGAAGATCGAATCTTCTCGAGAAGGCGTGGTAAATAAGATTGAAGATGCAAAAGAATCACAAAGGAGGGACCATTCAACTTTGCTTCAAAAATCTACTACCACTTCTTCGCAACAAATGGGTAGAGGTTCTTTAAGCCCACACATCGGAGATCAAGATCAGGGACATGGACGAGGAGGAACCAACATGATTGTTGAGTGGACAAGGCTGGCCGTCAGCGTCAACATGGAAGAAAGCTCTGTTGAAGATGAGTTCGATGAAGAGAGAATGATGATAAAATGAAAGAAACCATAGTTTGAGATTTTCTTGGAAGATATGGAGGAAAGCGAATATGAGTCAATGTACGTTTCAATAAACCACTATGTGCACACCATGACCCTTACACCCTCAAGAAGTCAAGAGTTTAGAGGTCAGCGAGGTTCGTGGTGTTGGTTTGAAACTAATCAAGTTCTACCATTCTTCTCCCACTACTAGTTCTGAAATTTATGTAAATTTGGAAGAGGATGATTCAAATGAATTAATGGAATTACCATTTGGTTACTTTTCTCCTTGTGTGCAACAATTAATTCAACAAGAATATGTATCGAAGCAAATGCAGAGGATAAACTAGAAATTTTTAAGAAGTTATGGAATGTTTAAAAACAAACTCCCAATTCAAAAGAAGGTCTCAGATTTGGTACAATAGGACCAATCAATGATTCAAAATTTTGTATGGTTGTTACTAGCAAATTAGAAGAAGATTGTCCTGATGTGGAGAATGATTTTGAAGCCTATCTAATAGACGATGCTCCACCAGAGTTCAAAAAAAAAAGATTAAGTCAACTATCAACAAATTAAAGTAAATTAATCTCAGGACTGAGGAGCAGCTCCGACCCACCATTATAATTTCTCTACTTAGTGAGGAAGAATCTACAGGGTTAATCAAGTTATTGTCAGAATTTAGAGATTGCTTCTCCTTGAGTTATGACGAAATACCTGGATTATCCTCAAAAGTTGCAATGCACTAGCTTAGGGTGAACAAGAATATGACTCCAGTGAAGCAAGCTACAAGAAGAATGCACCTCAAAATAGAAAAACAAGTCATTTCTAAGGTAAAGAAGTTAATATACACAAACTTTTTGCGGGAAGAATAATACCCAATGTGGTTAGCCAATATTGTACTAGTTAAGAAAAAAAATGGACAAATCCATGTTTGTGTCAACTTTAGGAAGTTTAATAAATCATGTCCAAGAGATTAGTTTCCATTACTAGTACCAAAATTAATGATGGACATCATGTCAATACATGAGAATTTATCTCTTATGGATGTATCGTCAGGATATAATGAGATGAAGGTGGATCTAGAAGATATCGCTTTTATAGCCTTCAGAGCATCGATCAGAATCTTCTACTACAAAGTAATGTTATTTTGATTGAAGAACGCTAGAGCAATATACCAACAAGCTATGAAAATGATCTTTGATGACCTCATCGACAACCAGGTGGAGTGCTATTTGGACAACTTGGTCATCAAAAGCAAGCAACAATTAGACCACTTGCACAATTTGAGGATTATGTTTGAACGATCACTACAATATAATATTAAGATGAATCCCTTAAAGTTTTCCATTGACATTACCTCAAGAAAGTTTCTAGGATTCATTATTTTCCATCGGGGAATCAAGATCGACTCAGAAAGAAAATGAAAGCTATCTTAATAAATGCCACCTCCCAAAACCTTGAAACAACTACACAGTTTTCATGGTAAATTGGCATACCTAAGACACTTTAAATCTAATATTTTAGGAAGGTGTCATCCCTTCTTGACATTAATTAAAAAGGATGCCAAACTTTTATGGGAAGAGAAATGCTAGCAGACACCTCCTATTTTGTCAGGCCCTATCCCGGGAAAACGTTTGATACTTTATACCATAACTTTAAATGAATCTCTCAAAGTCCTGTTAGCTCAGGTCAATGACGAGGGAAAGAAAAACACACTCTACTATTTGAGTCAACGTCTAATACCAGTGGAGGTAAAGTATCTTATTGAAAAGCATTGTGTGACCTTAATTTTTGCTGTCCAGAAGCTCAGACATTACATGCTCTCTCATAAGGTTACCTTTATTTCAAAAGTTAATCATTGTAATATTAGATGACCCTACCAACACTTTGTGAATGTCTAGAAAACTGTTCAACGTGTTTATTGCAAGTTGATATAACTTTTGTGCCCCTTTACGCCATCAAAGGATAGATTCTAGAATATTTTCTTGCAACACATCCATCTCCACCAAGGCCCACTATCGATAATGACTTACTAGACGAGCAAATACTGCATGTAAAGCCTCATAATGATCAATGTTGGGAAATGTACTTTGATGAAACTTCATCAACTAAAAATGATAAGAGATCAAAGGCAGTTGTACCAGGAAAATTAAGAATTATTCTGATATTCGTAATGCCAAATCAAAGACTGTTAAGATTTTTTTACCACCTGACAGAGCCGTGTACAAAAAATGAAGCAGAATATGAAGCGTTGATTACAGGATTAGAGTTGGCAATATCGATGGACATAATAGACATTGCCATTTATGGCGACACACAACTCGTCATTCAACAAGTCACCAAACAGTACATGATTTTGATGTCAAGATTAATAGAGTACCATGAGTATAAAATGAAATTATTGGAAAATATTCCTAACTTGATATTGTATAGGATTCTTTGGTAAGATAAAGCCCATGAAAACACTTTAGCCAAACTTGCTAAAGAATTGGCATGTATGACGGAGGATTCCATTGGCATCACGATCTAGGAAAGTCAGGTTTTGTTACGAGCCAACTTTGACAGTCTATGTAACTCTAGAAGAGAAGAAGAAATAGTAGTTGTTGTTGTTGATGTTACTGAGGATTGGCGCAGACCTTTAGTAGAATATAAAAGAGACAACTACCAGATGAGAAGTTAGAAGCATATCATTTCACGAGAAGAGCTATGTCATATGCTTTGGTAGGTAATGTTCTTTATAGAAGGTCATTCGATCAGATGTGGCTGTGATGTCCAAGTAGAGCAGAAGCACATGTATCATTAAATTAGTATAAGCCAGACTGTGTGGTGCTCACCTGTTAGGGTCAAAGATGAAGATGAAAATTAAGAGACTCAGATATTGTTGATCAGTGATGTTGATTGATTGCATGGATATAGCTAGAAAGTGTCACTTTTTCCAAGTGCATGGAGTGGTCTTGCAACAACCTCAAAACGTGCTACATCTGACCATCGCCTCGTGGCCAATCGAGTGTTGGGGCACAAATATAGTGGGTCTGATAGATCATACTTCTTCAAAGGGACACAGACTAATTTTCACATCCATAGATTACTTCTCCAAGTGGGCAGATGCAGTACCGTTGCTAGAGGTTACAATGCACCACATTCTTCAAGTTTTCGGGAGTCAAATCATCTATCATTTTGGTGTTCTTCCCAGGGTAATTTCTGACAATAGGTCAGCCTTCAAGATCACCAAGATCAATAGCTTTGTTAAATGACATGGAATAGATTGGAGGTACTCGATGATTTATTACCCCAGAGTGAATGGCCTAGTAAAAGCCTTCAATAAGACACTCATGCAAATTTTAAAGAAAGCATTAGAAAAAAACAAGAAGTGATGGCATGAGATGTTGTTAGAGGCTTTGTGGGCTTATCAAACAACATTCAGAACTCCTACTTAGTGTACGTCGTATGTACTCTTGTAGAGGTCCGAGGTCGTACTCTTGTTGGAAATTCAACTATTATCTCTCAGAGTCACCATCACTAACCAAATTACAGTTAAATACAATGTCAACATCTAACTTACAAAATTGGAAAGCCTTAAAGGAAAATGAATAGAAGCATAGCAAAATCTAGAGCTCTATCATACAAAGACGATCTGGGCCCATGATAAACTAGTCCGCTCAAGGGTGTTCAATGTCAGTGAACTTGTACTCGTCCTCAAGAGACCTATCATTGCACGTTACAAGATAGGTGTATTTTTTGAACCAACTTGGGAGAGACCATTTATCATGGAGAAAGTATATTTAGGAGGATCTTACCATTTTGTGGATATCCAGGGCAAAAGGCTCATGCTACCGATCAATGGGTGATACTTGAAGAAATATTATACAACTTGATGTTCTATAGGATGAATCTTTCAAAGTATTACTCATTCTGAGGGTGTTTATTTGGCCAGTGCCTGTGACTGGGTCCGGAATTTTATAACAAAAATAATCTTAATGAAATATAAATTTAAATTTTGCACATCTAGATCTTCTTTTTTAAATTTTGGAATTTTGCTAAATTTAGTTAAGTAAAATGCTTGCACATGTAAAATTTAAAATCCACTTAATATTAATCTACTATTGTTCTTGTTCATTTCTTGAATTTCAACGTACTGATGTTTTTTTGACTTTTGTAGGAAAATGTAAGGTCAGAGGCTGATCTTCCTTTTTAAAGTCGGCTTAAAACTCACACTAAATGAAGAAAAAGTAGCTCAGGGTGACATTGTGAGTTTTGGCTTGTATTACGATCAAGTCAATGTAGACTATGAAGACCCTCTGATGGATGTTGTTAGCCGCCGTGAAGCAAAAGGACTACCTTCAATACTCAAAATCAGTCTCAGGGATGACTCCTCACTTATGAGGAAGAAAGCTGAGGGAATATAATACCCGATGAAGGGAACTAGCCAATTGCAATCAATGATCACGACACCATTGGGAGACTTGTTTGTTACTAGTGAAGAAAGGGTTCTGGACGTGCCTTTAAGGAGGATGCAACGCAGAAATGCCAACCGGTGTAAACACTGAGCTTTAGTTTGCTTGAAGAAGTGACATGCTAAGGAAGTCACTGCAAGATTTTGATTCACAAAGAGGAAGTCTACAACCCAAGTCTGAAGAAGACTTCTAATAGACATTTAGTCATAGAGGATGAGCTAGATTTTGTCATAGGATACACATATTCGGAGGTCCCCATGGAACTTCGTGCGGGATGATCGACGTGTAATGCTAAAATACCCTGCCCATCATGGTCAACATGATCATTTACTAAGTGCCCAAAATGTAATGTCTTCCATCTCGAGCGCTGCGGGACATTTGAGGAATTTATCGCAGCCAGCATAAGGTTCGGGAGTGCTGAGCACCCAAACGTTGAGCCATACATTCCAAAAATTGTAGAGCTAAGATAATCTTGGATTCTTTTAGAGGTTCATTCAGAGGTGTAACCCTTGCAGTTGCAGATGATACCCATATCTGAGCTTGAGAAGGTACACCAAGTTTGAAAGCAAGAGTTTGAATATTATGAAGAAATCCAGGAAAAAGGCGTCAATGTCTTGGAAGGACTGGAGTTGCACATAGGTGTATTCTCAGAGAGTGATGAAAGAAAGATTCTGGACTGTGTTTTTGATCTTAGAGATAGTGTCCAAGCCGTATTGCTGAAGAAGAAGACATATGCTAAGCCACATAGGTAGATGCAGGAGAAAGGCAGAATTACTATCCAGTGTGGATGCTGCTACAATTTTGTTAAGGATATGCAAGGGAACCCCAGGGATCTTAAGATATGAAGAGGTAGATCCCCTGCCATCTGCAATAAAGTGCATGGTAAAGAAGATGGTTAGATAGAACGTACTGCAAGCGGGTTCCTTACCGAATAGCTGCATCATCAACATTTATAAGAAAGGAGACTGCATTCCTCCCCACATAGATAACATATACACTTATATATAGTTTTTATGTACACATTTTATACCTATTTTTTGATATATTGCGCTTTAATGAAAGATATTTGTGTGTTTTTCTTTCAAGTATGATCAAATGGATGAAAACTGGTGAAAGGAGTGAAAACAGATCAAATTTGGAGAAAAAATGAAGAAGGTGTGCAAAAGAACTGTAGCGCCTAAACACCCAGGACTGGCACTTACGTGTCAGTAAAACAAAGAAAGCAACGCCTAAGAGACAAGTACCTCCACTTATACGCCAGAAGTAGTTACTTGATGATTCAATGAATTTAGAGAAATCTTTGATGAGGTGTTTAAAGCAACCCCTTTTGAAAATGTAGGAAATAGTTAATGGACACAAAAAAACTTTCAATTTCCTTTCGAAAGGAGGCAACTCTTGGAAGATTCATTGAATGTGGACACATTTTGAAGAGACACCAAGGCAACTTTAAAAAATTAAAGAAGAATGACTTGAAATGGATTGAAGAGTCTCCCACTCTTCCACACACACACAAGTCGCCGCACTCTAGACACCATCAGCGCCTCTGTTTCTTAGATTAGTTAGGATACCTTTAGAGAAAAGAAGAAGGAGAGGAGTTTTAGTGAGTGAGTCGAGAGTATTGTAAGAGCAAAGAAGAGAAGAGATTCAAAAGAACTTCAAGTGTTTGGTGGAGAAGATTTGATATAAGTTTTTAATTTTGTGACTACATTTGATTTTAATTTAGAGTTCTTATTTGTCTGCATGATTTCTACTTTCAAACTTAAGTGTGGTTGTGTTTTCTCTATGAATTTTGAGTAGTTTTCTTTATCATTTTCCTTAAAATGATAGGTGATTAAATATTGGATGGAAGTTGTGTGAAGTGTTAATTTTTAATGTTAGAATAAGTTGTGATGATTTAAAACCTTGTACTTCATTTACTTCTTGATTTGACTAATTAAGATGTTAATATTTGTTGTGAGAACATGTAAGATCTGAGATGATATTGTATCAGTCAAATAATGGTAAGAATCACATGAGATTGTAAGGATGAGAATGTAATTCATATGATTGATGCAAGTAAATAAGGAAATAAACTTTAAAGAGTGTAAAATTAGAGGACTTTAGAGTGACAGGCTAAAGCCACCAATTTGGTTTATAGTTTTAGGTTTTGATATAAGATGTTAGCTCCAAGGTGGAGGGAGAAAAGGGAACTCGAGAGTGAGAGCTAGTATCACCTATTTTTTATAGTATCTCTACTTAGGGTAAAGAATACTATTGCTCCTATTTAGCACAACACAATTTGAATACTTTCACAATAGAATTCCTATACTTATTACCAATTCATGATAAGGAGAAAGATAATTTATTTGTACTGCCTTCATCTTATGAATACCTAGTTAAGTTTAGTTAGTTGTTTACTTTACTTTAAATTATCAAAAATTACAAAAAGAATCAAACTTTCATTCTTATTATAACATCTATAGTTTTATTAAAAATATTTAGCAAAGTAAAATTTGTTATCTAATTTATTCTGATGTTAGTTGCATATTTGTATTTTATTTCCCTGTGGGTTCAAAATTTGTGGCTTTATTATAAGTCCTATATTTTTTGATAACGATACGTATACTTACGTAGTATCTCAAATTTAAATATAATAAATGTATTCTTATTTGCTCCAAAGTAAGTTTTTAGCAGCCATTGCAAAGTAGGAAATATAAGTATGGAAAAAATTAAGATTATAACCGCATACATCGTATTGTCATATAAGATTGGGATCAAGTTGGCGTTGTTGCTCGGGAAAAATAATATTTTTTTAAAAAAAATTAGAAGACAAATTTCTATTTTTAGAAAGTCTTATTTAAACTTTTAAATTTATTATAGGAATATTGTAGTGTTGTTTTAAATATAATGTTCTTGCTTGTGTGATTTTATGTTGTGTTGTTTTGTAGTAATGTATCTGTAGTTCATGTTCTAAAGGACTAGTGCCCTTCATTTCTGAATTGGAAAGAACTATTAGAAAAATCAAAAAATTAAAAATACAGAAAAAGATCAAAAAATTGAAGAAATGACAAACTAAAGTAACCAAAATAATGAAATTAATCAAGATTTCAGACCCTTAAAGATTATGCAAACCGTATAGTGGGTGAACATCATTGTAGTATTAAAACACCTATTGTTGTGGCTAATTCATTTAAACTTAAAACTACTATTATCAAAATTGTATCAAATAATCAGCTTGGGGAAGCACCAACTGAAGTTCCAAATTTACAACTTGCAAATTTCTAGAATTTTTTGCTACATTTAAAAATGATGGTGTATCGGATGATGTTATAAGACTTGGACTTTTTCCTTTCTCAGTGATGGATAAGGCTAAGAAAAGTTTACATTTGTTAGCACCTGGGTCTACTACAACTTGAGATGATTTAGCACAGAAATTCTTTGCTAAATATTTTCCACCATAAAAACTACAAAATTTAGAAAAGATATTACATCTTTTTGTCAATTTGAAGGGGAATCTATTTATGAAGCATGGGAGTGATTTAATGAACTACTGAGAAATTGTCCATGCCATGCCATACCAGATTGGTCAATAGCTTAAACTTTTCATGATGATTAGCTGGATCTCTTAGATCTATTGTCGATACCGTTGTTGATGGTTCATTGATGTCAAAACCATTTACTGAATCTTATGCTTTAATTGAAGAGATGACTACTAATTATTTTCAATGGTCTTCTGAGAAGGTAAGTCCTAAGAAAGTAGTTAATATTTATGAATTTGATCCTTTTGCAATGTTAGACTAATTTGGTTAAATGATGGAAGAGAATTCATTTGGCTATCATTAGAAACCTTGAATGCCTTAAACAACAAGTAGAATAATCTATATTCAAATTATTATAATCCAGGTTGGAAAAACCATCCTATCTTTAACTGGAACAATACTTTTAGTGGTAATAATCAACAATGGGGGAACAACCAAGTAAATTCATTAGGAAACTAGAACAACTAAGGTAATAGTAATTATAGACCTACTTATCCTCCAGGTTTTGAAACGTAATCCATAATTCAAGGAGAAAAATTTGTCCATAAAAGAAGTGGTGTTACAAATGGGAAGGCAGTTACAAAGTGAAGGAGCTACAATTAGAAATATTAAGAATCATTTGGGACAAATATCAAAGTCATTTAGTAATAGATCCCAAGGAACACTTCCTAGTAAAACAGAAGTAAATCCAAAATACTAAAATAAAGAGTAAGTAAAAGCTGTTCAACTTAGAAGCGGAAGAGTTGGAAGGTAGAGTTCAAAAATAGACTAAAGTATAGAGAGAAGAAATTAAAGAGCCTAAAGAGGATGCTCCGAAAGGTTTAGAATCTCCACTTAAAATTGAACTAGAGAAACCACCACCTCCATTCCCTAAGAGACTTCATCAACTAAAGTTGGATAAACAATTTTCAAAATTTCTAAAATTCTTTAATAAGCTTAAAATTAATATTCCATTTGTTGAATCCTTAGAGCAAATGACAAGCTATGTGAAGTTTATGAAGGATTAACTTAATAGGAAAATGAAGTTTAAAGATATCGAGATTGTTGCACTTAGTGAGAAGTGCAATGTTATAATTTAGAAAAAGCTTTCTGGATAGCTGACACAACTAAAAATTACCTAACTTTTTTTATATTTTTTATGCTTAATTTTAATGATTTTTAATGATATTACACTTTAAATGAAGGTATTTTGCATATTTTGTGTTTCAAGTACAAGAAATGGTCTTTTGGCGATAATGAAGCTAAATCATGAAATTTGGAGTAAAAACAAGCAAGAAAGAAAATTCTAACTTGGCACATTTTGATATGTCTTTCTATGCTTAATCTACTTTAGATTTCTCACATATTTTTGAATGAAATTACACTTTAAAGAAAGGTTTATTTTGCAGGTATATGATATACAAAAAATATATGCATTTTTATACCCATATTTTATACTCATTTTTTGTGATATTGCACTTTAATGGAAGATATTTTTCATGTTTTCTTGCAGGTTATTAATTTTTAGGACTTAGAGCAAAAATGAAGCAAAAAGGATAAAATTTGGAGTTAAAATGCCATAAATGGCACATGATGTGCTAGTGATGACTTTTTTTGTGGATTAAAGCGGTTCGAAATGAATTTGCATGAATTTTCAAAGGGACAGTTGTTCTTAACACCTCTTTGAGTGATTCAATGCATCTAGACACTTTGGAAGGTTCTTTCATAAAGGGATATATTTCTTGGATCAATGGACATGTCTTTTGAATTCAAAAGAGTTGACTTTTAGATAGAATTTTGGAGGGAATTTTAAAAAATTTTTTCAAGGCAGGCACCCTTTTATAAAAGAAAGGGAAGTCTAAGGCTTGAAGAGGAGTTTTAGGTGGCATGTGTGTGTGTGAGTGAGTGTGTGGCGTGAGAGCAAGAGGAAGAAAAAAGCAAGAGAGAGAGAGAGAAAGTCAAGGGCTTAGAGATTTTCTTCAAGGATTATAAGAGGAGTGGGACGGTGAGAGTTCATTATACTTCTAAAAAAGAATTGAAAGTGCTTGTAAAGAGGGAAAGTGCTTTAAGAGAAATTCTAGGAATTTGTTTGGGAAGCATTGTGAGATAAGTTGTATTCTTTTATTACTTTTTTTTTGCAAACATGTTTTATATATGAAATTCGTGTTTTATCTTATCCTTATCTTGTATCCTTCTCATTATTATGAATAGTCTTCTTTATCCTTCTCCGTACAATGAGATTTTGTTTTGTGAAGAATTGATTTTGTTTTATACGGTTTTAAATATCAATATTTTTTTATGATTCAAAGTTCGATCTTTATTTACTTTTCGATCTAGCCAATTTAAATGTTAAAATGTGTTGAGAAATATACATTCCAAAAGGGCTATGATTTCTACAATATGGGTAGAATCATTTGATTTCATGAGAGAATATTTCATCCATAGAGTTTGGTGCAAATAAATAGGAAAATATAATTTGTTGGATGTCAAATTGGCAATTTTAAGGTGACAAATTAAAATCTTTAATTTGGTCTAATTGATTGGAAACTAAAGCGAGATTGTAGCCCTCAGGTGAAGGAGTAGTGGGAGCTTTGGACTGGCAGTCGGTATCCTCCCAGCCTAACAACGGAATTAGGGACAAAACTCTGAATTAGTCAATGTTTTTTACTCACTTTAAAGAGGGTAAAGAATATGATTGCTCCTATTTGACACAAAATAACTTTATATATTTTTAAATGATTTTAATTTCTTTACAATCTATATACTCATTGTAAAGGGGAATGATGTTTTCTTAGTTTTGAACTCTTCGTCACTAAACTTTATTTAGCCTTAGTACATTTAACTTTGAAGTTTAGAAATTAGTTTAGTAAACTTAGTTCGTTTAGTTACATTTCTGTTAGCATTCATTAAAGCCATTTAAAATTTTTTTTCTTACTTTAACTTTTATATTTTGAATATTGTGATTTAAGTTATTACTATAAGAATTTCCCTCTTCCAAAACTAAGACTTTATAGTAGTAGACTAGAATTAAACTAAGGGATTTCTTACTACGCATCTCTGTAGGATTGATACTAAGGTTTTTAAAGAAAGTCCTAGATTACTTGAAGTGATACGCGCACTTGCATAGAACTACTAGTTTGTGAACTATTTTATATATTTTATAACATTTATATTTTAACTACTTAATATAAATTATGTCAAGTTTTTGGCCATATTTCTTAAAGCTAAATTACTGCGTAATTTCAAGACATGTCAAGTTTTTGGCACTGTTACCGAGGATTTAGATTGACATAAAACATGTAGAAAAACATCACACACTATGGGCGCATCAAGTTTTTGGTGTCGTTGTCGGGGATGCCACTTTAAGAACTTTAGGAGAATTTTAGTTAAACCTGTAAGACTTAGATTTAGATTTTACAGTATTACTATATAGTGTCTTTAATAATTTTGTGTTTATTTTAAAGAAACTCCAAAATACCAAAAATATTTTTGATATATGTCCTATTAGTTAATTTTTTAGATTTTTATACATAATTCAGGAGCTGCAGACTTTGAATTTTACAAGTTAGATTTGGAGAAAACATTTGGGAGAGATTTGAAAAGACTCCATGAGTTTAATATAGAAATGACAGATCAACGATATAATGAATATTCAGATTTGGATTAATTTTAGTAGCTTTGGAAGAGTAAATCCCAAGAGAGTGGCAAATTTTCAAGAAGATATTCTTACAATTTAATTTCTCAGGTTGTAGATATTGAGATGGAGTTGGATCAATACATAAAAAGATATCCTCAAGGAAGAGTTGGATCAATACATAAAAGATATCCTCAAGGAACCCCAATTATTAAGTAAAATTCATTTGGGCAATAGATTAAAATTGTCCATGAGATACATAATTCTTATTCTGATTATTACAATCCAGGTTGGGAAAATCATTTGAAATTAACAAAAATTATATTCAGGAAAGAGGTTAAAGGTTGTTAGGTTGTTTTGTTGAATCTTAATCAATTTAAAAGTATCTTTTAGAAATAGAAATATTTCAACTAGACTAGATTAAAGATTTTGAGATTTGCTTAGATTTCAGATGAAGGGAGTTAAATAAACGACTGGGTTGTTAGAAATTAACAAAAATTTTACCCTGAAATGAGATTTGAAAATCTTTATCACTCTTATATTCTCTAGTTAAAGGGTCAAAAAGCTACATCTGAACTCAAAAATCACTTTAATCCTTGTTGAAATATGAGATTACGTGAAGGCAAGTAATAAGTAAGTTTGGGGAAGTTTGTACAAGACAAATTTATGTGATTTTCATATATTAAATGCAGTTGCTTCTTTTTATTTATCATGATATTATTCTTGGGAGAAATATGTTTGTTCTGTTGTGCAGCTTATTAGGTTTATGGCACTTAGGGTAGGAAAAGAGGTGAATTTGGAGGAAAAACGACAACTTAGAACAAATTAAAGAAAATTTTGATCCAATGCACCAACACCGACATTCTAACGTGTTCGCATCATGCTAGTACGGTTGCACCCAAAAGATAGCTCACCAACTTTATGGATAGCTGAGAGTAAAGCACCCACACTAGCATCGTAGCACGCTCACACACAGTCATTAATCAATGGTTCATTCCCACAGCATCGCGACACACTCGCACACAATAAAATTCATTTGGACTAAGTGAATCCAATAGGAAATTGCACACTCGCACTCAATTAGTTCATTAAAATTTGGAAGGAAGATTCTTACTTTTGCCAAGCTTCCCTTATATGTATGTCGACACTATTTTTGGTTTGGGGGGGAGTTGCCCATAAGAAACTGTCGGTCACTGGAATCGAAATCCCGTCGCCCGCTTCGGAAGGACGTTAAATTCCCTTATATGTATGTCGACACTATTTTTGGTTTGGGGGGGAGTTGCCCGTAAGAAACTGTCGATCACCGTTAAGGATTAACTCACGACTTGAGGATGATGCTTGATCAAATAAACTAAGGAATACATGACGTCTGTTTGGTCTGCGAAACCACTGTATTTGCCGACAAGTTCAACTTTTTAATATAAAGAATTAAATAGGGTTTATATTAAGCTGGGTTCGGACATGCTTCCTATAAGGGCAAGCCCCTATAGTTAATTACATCTTAAATGACCAAAGTCAC
>NW_018220308.1:27666-28833 GCF_001263595.1 Phalaenopsis equestris
TTTTTGAGTTATATTTTGATTTTTAAAAATCATTTAAATGTTAGGAGTGGTATTTATCTTTAAAAATCAATTTAAGTTATCAAATGAACTCAAAATATTTTGAAACTTTTGTTATGAGTTCTCTGGATCATAAATCACAATGAAGATAAAAAATGAAGTCATTTAAATATTTATATTTTTTAAAATTAATTATCTTAGTGATTTAGAGCTTATGAAAATTAAGTTTAAATGACTTGACCCATGAAATTATTTCCAAAAGCTCCTCTGGTCATGGTCGACCTTCCAAAATTTTCATGGAATTTTCTAATCAACAAGCTAAATTCCATGATTATTTTAAGCAAATAATGCACATAAACTTGAAAAATATGATCCTCTATCTAGAGACCTCCTTTGACTTTAGAAAAATCAGAGAATGTTCTCCTTGATAGAGGCTACAATATGCCTTGATAGAGGCTGCAATATGCCAAAAATTCAAGCTATGATGATAAGTCTACATGCATGGAGAATCAAAAGTTTCAAATCAGTATTTAATTAATTAAAAATAAAATATGCATCACATAGACTTAAAATTATTTCCACAATATTCTCCTTTGTTCAGTGAGTAAGAGGGATTTTCTAATTCTTTTTTGTGATTTTTCTACACAAAGTTATGGATTTTTGAAGTTAAGGGAGTTTAAATAAATAGAAAAAGCCTTATTTTCTACTTATCCACGCGGCGCCCTGTCAACCTACGACGGCTCCGAAGCTCCACGCGGCGCGCTCCCATTTGACGCCGTTGTGTACGCCAGCAGCCAACCATCCCGCTGCCATCCCGCTGTTCATGTAAAGAAGCACTGTCCGGCTTAAACTAGGTCATCCACTCGATACACGCTTGATCAAACGACTCCCCGTCATCATCTCCAATAGAATGATCTCGTGATTGTCCACACTAAAACCCTAAGATCTCAGCCTAGACTCAACCAAATCTCTTCGGGATTGATCCTACGAACTCGTCTAAGTGAGGTGAACACATCCATACGGTAATCATGCAATTAAATTAAGCCTAATCAGATGGAGAATCAAAATAGGCTCGGGAGGGAGAGAAGTTTTATACCTTTGCTTTGAGAAGTGCTTCAATCAAAGGGTCTTGGCTTGTTTGTTAGGGTCCAAGGAGGCTAGGGATTAAGC
>NW_018220309.1:0-2843 GCF_001263595.1 Phalaenopsis equestris
GTGCTTTGAACTCATCATCAAGTTTGATACCAACATGGCACAACTGGCTAGTCATAGTATTGAAATTTTTCAAGTGTTCATCTATTGAAATTCCTTCTACTATCTTCATATTAAATAAGCTCTTCATCAGAAAAATTTTATTTGAAGCAGAATATTTTTAATACATTTTTGACAGTGCACCTTGAGATCCACCATGTTTTTTCTCTTTTACTATCATGAATTCAACAGATGAGGAAGAGTGACAAACATATCAAAATTAGGGTTGTTCAATCATGTACTTCCAATTGCTCCACAATCATCGATTCAATCTTCTTAGCGATTCCTTGTAGTGGCCAATAATTTTTTTAATACAACAAATTCTCTAAGTTCATCCTCTAGAATGTGATGTTCAATTCATTAAAATTCTCCATTTGTAGCTAGCTTTATCAGACATTGCTATCACTCGAATCAAACACCCCGCTGTGATACGACTTATTGCGTTAAAAAATTACTTTGGGCTTTCATTAGTTCACAATAAAAACTAAACCAGAAAAAAATAAGAAAATGGATTCAGGAAATTGAAAAAAAAATATCTTAAGCACAACAAAATAATCTGAGAAAAACATACTAGGATTTAATGTTAAAAACCAAAGAAAGGGGACAAACCATAGAGTAACATCTCACCAAAATTTTACTATGAAGAAACTGAAGTGTATAGATTTACATAGTCATCTCAACTCTCTGCAAACACAATAACCTACATTATATCAATCCAAAATTTTCTCTCAATGTCACAAGAGAAAGGCCACACACTGAAATCGCGCCCTTCTGACAATTCACCTTCACGAAAAAATCTATCAAGGAGCACCACATGCAAGAGAGAGAGAGAGATCACCACTCTGAATCAAAGACTTAAGAACTAGATGGGAAAACCTTTGCGATGGTGTAGGTGTTCCTAGAAGAGGCATTATTATTTCATTCACTTAGGAAGACGAAGGGAAAGAATCGAACCCACGGTGTGGTTACACCATTTTTTTTAAATAGATACACCATCTGGCACAGCTATGCACATTTTAAACATAGCCCTACCATGCTCAGGCAAGGGAGCTTCTCTTTGGAGGCACTCAAGTGCTGTTGCTTTAGGTCGCAGGCTCATCAATCCAATAGATAACTCTTGGCATCAATTATGGCAGAGGAGTCTCCGAATGAAGGGATGCAACTGATGATGAGGGTAATGAAAGCTGCAATAGCAAGCTTTATGGAAGAGAGACAGAATTAAACTTAGATCAATTGAGATTGCCCATATTGTCAAGTCTTGGCCTTAAGTTGAAAAATGCATTAATAAAGCCTCCTCAAATAAGTACATCACTTCTCTTAAATTTTTCAACCTTATTCTCCTTTTTCCCTCTTTTCCTCACTTGCCCAAACCTAGCAACATACATGGCTTTATATAGAGATGCTCTTGTGGGAGGGAGTTGCCTCGTGCTATAGTGTCAATGTGGGAAATGTTCGTGTGAGGATATCTAGTGAATTGTGCTCGGGGCGAGCAACATGTTGTGAGGAGGTAACGTGATGTTAGAGTGGGGACCATGTGAGCTACTTCCTTTTACCCCCTCTCAAATTAAGACTCCAAGTTGGAGAGTTAGTTTGTCTTTTGAATATGATACATGGTCGGTGAAAGTGATTTGGTAAGGATTTCAGTGATTTGGTCTCGAGACATAATATGATGGATGGTGATTTCTACAAGTTGTATGTCAACCCTGATAAAGTGATAGTTCACCTCTATGTGCTTTGTTATTGCGTAAAAAACTGGATTTGTGCTAGGGCATGACAAAGGTGTTTACATTGTAAAGGGAAGTGGACATAAGCTTCTGTGGGAGCATTTCAGTGAGTGGTCATCTAGCCAGAGAATGTCTATGTTAACTGATGTCTTAGCTTTGTATTCCACTTCTATGGAAGAATGAGCGAATGTTGGTTGCTTTTTGGTTGGCCAAAAAAGTAGATTTGGGTCAGGAAAGATGCAGAAGCCAGTGATTGAGCATTTGTCTTCTGGATTTGTGGTCCGGTCAGTGTCGGTGTATGCTTGAAGTTTTAGTTCCCCTGCAACAATTGGTATATCGTGGTTTCTAGTGCTACTAAGATATCATAGTCGTTTATTTATGAGTTGGAGGTGTTGTGATTGTGAGTTGTGCATGTGGTGAGCTGTTCTTATACAACAGTATAACAATGTAAGCAATTATACTCTCCACTTATCTTCTTACTTTGCAACAGCACCAAAAACCTAATCTTGAAGAAAATAAGAATTCTATTATTTTAAATTTATATTGAGATACTACGCAAGTATATGTATCATTATCAAGTAATATAAGACTTTTTTATTAAGCCCTGAATATCGAACCAACAGAGATTGTTCACAACATGCACTATTAAGTAACAAACTTCTATTTTAAAAAGACAATTACTTAAATTAAAAATATTATCACAGTAATTAAATTTCAATTTTTTTTGGTATTTTTGATATTTTGATAAAATAATAACAACTTCTAAAGATAACTTGAATTTTTGTAAGACAAGAAACACTGAATATAAAATATTTTTTCATTATCATGAATCAACAACAAGTATAAAAATTATGTTGTGAAAGTATGCAAAATTATGTTGTACCAAATAGGAGCGATATTATTTTTTACCCTTACTAGAGATGCTATAAAGAATATTGGTTAATTTAAAGTTTGAATAGTTCTGAAGGCCGGCTAGGTAGGGAAGATATCAGCTCTCACTCTAGAGTTCCCTTGATTCTCTTCACATGGGCGCTAATATCGCATATCAAAACCTAAAACAATAAACCAAGTTGGGGGCTTTAA
>NW_018220309.1:2957-6525 GCF_001263595.1 Phalaenopsis equestris
GTTCTTACATGTTCTCACAACAAATTTTAACATCTTGATGGGCCAAATCAAGAAGTAAATGAAGTACATGGAGTTAAATCATCACAACTTCTTCCAATATTAAAGATCAATACTCTCCACAACTTCTATCCAATACTTTATTTACTTATTTATTGTTTTAAGGAAACAGATAAAGAAAACTACTTAGAATTCATGGAGAAAACAAAACCACACTTCAATTTAGAAGTAGAAATCATTATCAAACCAATATGAAGTCTCAATTAAAGCCAAATGTAGTAACAAAAAGATAAAAACTTATCTCAAATCATCCACCAAACACTTGAAGTTATTTTGAATCTCTTCTCTTCCTACAACACTCTTAACTCTCTAAAACTAGAAACTAAAACTAAAATAAAAGTAGATATTGGTGTCTTACAACCTCTCTCAGAAATCACAACAAAGAAGAATTTAAAAGAAACACTTAAAGAGACTAGAAGCAGCCCTTGAGGAGACTAGAAACATCACACCCCTCAAAAGTTCCAAATCTCTCTTTTTATAATTTTCCAAGAGGTTCCTTGGCATTTCTTCAAAATGTGTCCAAATTCGATGTGTTCTCCAAATGATGCCTCCTTTCATAAGTCTTTTAACCATATTTTCGTTTCTAGTGGTCATAACCACCCTCTTTAGCCAATAGGAGCCTCAAATGTCCCTTCAAAATTCGTCAAAATGAATTAACCCGTCAAGTAACTATCACTGGCGCTTAAGTGTGGGACCTCTGGCGCTTAGGTGGGGCCTTCTCTGTTTTACCGGCGCGTAAGCGTCGTATTTGGCGCTTAGGCGCCAAAATACTTTTGCACCATTTTTACATTTTTTTTGCTCCATGTTTGATCCTTTTTCACTCCTTTTGCTATTTTTCACTTTTTTAGTTGTACCTAAAGAAAAAAACACACAAATACCTTCTATTAAAGTGTAATTTCTCAAAAATAGGTATAAAAATGTGTATAAAAATAATATATATTTTAGGTGTATCAGTGACTCACATAGTTTAAGATGTTGTGATGTATGGGTGTGTGACATCTAGGTATTGTGGGAGCTAATAATTTGATAGAAAGTGTGTGTGTCAATAAGAGTGTTGGTGAGTTTTGTGGTTTTGAGAGAGGAGGGTAATGGTGTGAGAATGGGTTTAGACTCGTCCATGCTTATGTTGTGTAAGATGTCAAGAAGTTACTTACATGGTGGGTTAGTAGCCAGTGAGGAGAATGTCATTGATGTAAATAAGGAGGAAATTTTTGATGTTGTGTCTAGTGTAGATGAGTAGGGGGTGTTATAGTGTGTTGAGTATGAAGTGGAGACTATAGAGATAGTAGCAAAAGGTGTAATACCATTAGAAGGGCTTGTTAGGGGGTTGTTTTAAGCCATAAATGGCATTGTTGAGCTTGCACACGAATTCTAGGTGTTGTAAGTCTTTGAATCTAGGTGGTTGTGACATATATAATGTAACCTTTAGTTTTACATAGAAGAAGGCATTGGACACATTTAGTTGTTGAACATCTCATTTTTATGTAGTGTCAATGATAAAAGCATGTGTATGGTTGAAAACTTAGCCACTGGACTAAATGTCTTATGGTAGTCGATGCCTTGTTCCAATGCACATCCTTGTGCCACCAAGCAAGCTTTATATCGGGTGATGGTATCATTGGAGTGAAATTTTTTTTTGTCTGTCCATTTGTTGCCAAGGATTGTTTGATTCATTAGAGGTGGGACGAGGTCCAGGTGCCTTGTTATTGAAGGGCCATGAATTCAAGTGACCTAACCTCAGAGTTGGATGTGGGGTCTAGTGGGGATACATTGTTATGTACATTGAGTATATTGTGAGGTTTGAGGTATCCAGTTTGAAGTCGTGTGGTGATAAAGTGTGTTTTATGTTAGTTGGGTTGGGGTGTTGGATGATTGTTGGTATGGTTTTGGTGGGGTGAGTTATGTTGTTGGATGGAGGGCTGGTGGGAATGTTGAGGAGTGGAAGAGGGTCTTGGTAAATGTTGTTGATTGGTGTGGGGGTTTGGTAAAGTAGATGTTGGGATGAGTAAGGAGGGTGGTGTGGTGGCTAGTGTAGCTGAGGAATGAGGTGAAGTTTGAAGTGCTTGTGGGAAAAATGTTTTTTAATGAATGTGGCATGCCTGGAATGTATGATGCAGTGTTTGTGAATGTCCCAATATTTGTATCCCTTATTTTGGGGATTGTAATTGAGAAAGATGCAAAGTGGTGCTTTAGGTTCCAAATTATTGTGTATCTGAGGTTGTTTCCATGGAAAACATGCAAAACTGAAGACTCTCAGGTGATCATATTGTGGTAGGTGTTGATAACGAAGTTTATGAGGTGATTTATTTTTGGTTGTTATGAAAAAAAGAATGTTGATGATGTAAATGATTGCTTGAACTACTTACAACCAAAATTGGGGAGGTAGGTGTGCTGAGTTTAAGAGTGTTTTTGCTTTCTCTATGATGTTTTTATGTTTCCTTTCTATAAGGTCATTTTGCTTTGATGTGTGAGGGTAGGAAATTTGTTGCTTGATGTCATTGAGTTGTAAATAAGTTATAAGATGATGCGAGGTATATTCACCACCACCATCAGTTCTTAAGATTTTGATATTTTTTTTAAAGGGATTGGAGATGAATTTATGAAAATGAATAAAATGCTGTGGTTTATATGATTTTCTATGCATTGAGAAGATCCAATAGTAGCGAGAATGGGCATCAATAAAAGAGATATAATATTTGTATCCATTTAAAAAGAAAATCAAAAAGGGACCCCATACATCAAAGTAAAGTAATTCTAAAGTATTTTAATTAGTATTGCCATTAGGAAAGACTAGCCTATGGCTCTTGTTTTGCATGCATGAGGAGCAAGGTGACTTGTAGTTTGTAATGCATATATGTAGAGCAATAAGACATAGTAGCTTTACGGCGCGCAGATGAGAGTGGCCAAAACAACGATACTAGTTGATCTGTGAGACGGCGGTTTTGAAAGTTTTGAGTGTGTAAATACCCTACTTATCTAGGTCGGTAAGAAGGATCTTCTACATGTTTCGATCCTATATGTAAGTAAGATGCATCAAATGAAAAGATGCAACTGTTATATTGTTCAAGTTTTTGAATAAAGAGAATGTTGTAAGTGAGATAAGGTACATGGTAAAGAGAGGAGAATTGAATTTTACTGTTGGATGTGGGAAGTGACAGCAACTTTTTATATGCTTAAAATATAAGATAAATATGAACGTAATAAATATTCAATAATTGTAAAGTCACACTTATCAATGCAAGTATACATATCGCTCAAGTAATATAGGGCTATAATGGAGTCCTAGATATCGATCCCACGGGGAGTGATTTAGAACTGTGAACTAAAATTTTAGAAAAGCAATACTTTAATCACAACAACGAAGTTCAATTTGCTTATCTGTCACTAATAGGCAATTGAAATAAGTATGTAATTTTAATAACTATTAAATAACTAATGATACTAATGAGGGTTTAATTGTGATATTCAATATATAAGAAAACATCCTTCTCCTTGTCAAGAAATTATAGTG
>NW_018220309.1:6671-7006 GCF_001263595.1 Phalaenopsis equestris
CCACCTGAGGGCTAACATCTACACATCAGCACCCAAACAATAGGACTGAATTGGGGATTTTAGTATATCACTCTAAAATCTCCAATTCTACGCCTGATAATATTATTTCCCTATTTATTTGCACCCAACTTCCAAGGGCTTTGACCTCCTTGAATCTTGGATGTAATCTTCACTTTAGTTGTAAAATTCAATATATTTAAACAAATCAATTGACCAAATTAAAAGTCAATTAAGATCGAGGTGAAAAGATCATCACAATTTCTTAAACATTTTCTTGCTTCACCAATTCAAATCACAATTTCACAAATCTCGAGACAATGAGAAAGACAGAGAAA
>NW_018220309.1:7130-8975 GCF_001263595.1 Phalaenopsis equestris
TTTCTTTACAGCACACAAAATTCCTCTTCAAAGCAGCAAGGAGGAAGAAATCTCTCACTTTCCCTCCACTCTTACAATCTCTCGAAGAATTCCTCACAATATTGGAACCTTTCTAATCTTTAGAAACTCTCTCTAGCACTTTCTTCCCCTTCACTCTCTAGATTCTCCTCCCCTTTAATTTTCGGCCAAAATAGTCTATTAAAGTTGTGGATGAGCTTTCCCAAGAGTTGCCTATGCATCCCTTCAAAATTTGGCCTTATCCAAAGCTTGAGTAGGCATAACCATCGAGCTCGCCGTCGGCGGCCTCGAGGGTGTCGTCGGTGGACTTCTGAAGAATTTTGTCCTGCAGCCTCGGGAAAAACTCGCCGTCGGCGACCTAATTCAAATCTCCACATTTTGGTCTTTTTCTCTCCAAATTCGCTCTTTTTTGCATCTTTTTATTCCAATGATCCTAATTCATCATTCCTACAACAAACATCAAAAATATCTTTCTTTAAAGTGCAATATCATTAAAAATAGTATCAAATAGGTATGAAAATCTCAACATATTTTCCTTGGGTCAGGAAGCGTATTTGAATCAGTATGGATAATGGTTGTTGCTTGACCATTTTCTACCATGACTTGTTCTTTGATGTGATATGGATTGGGGAGATTGAGGTTTTCCAAATGAGGAGTAAGGTGTGTGGTGGATCATGTGTGAAGGACACATGATTGAAGTGTTGAGCTTGTAGTTGTAGTGAGAGCTGTGTAGTAGGCTTATATTAAAGATTGGCTTTGTGTTAGTATTGTGTTGCTGAGTGACCGATTTTGAGGCATATTTGGCAAATAATTGACGGTATAGTTTTGTTTTTACAAGTTTGATACTTGGATTGGTTGTTCAAGTTTTTTGGTTTGGTTTTGTGGTCATTTGGATGCTGAGAATTAGTTGTGTGGGATTTTGATTTGTTTGTGTTTAAGGTTCTAATGGGTTGTTGTTTTATAGTCTCAATTGCTAGATTTGCTTCCTCACTGTGAAGCAAAGAATAAAAATCTTTGATTTTGGCATGGGTATGGCTGTCAAACCCTTTGTATTAATGTGGCGAACCATTCAAGGGGTATAGTATGATGTATTCTGTATCAATTATATTTCTTGTAGTGTCAATGTTATTGAACAGAGTTTTGATAGTGGCTAAGTACTGTGACATTGTGTTGCTACTTATGGTGTTGTTGTGTAGCTCATTTTTCAATTGGATCACTCTGGATCTATTTACTGATTAGAATCTCCTTTCCAATGTGAACCATATTTGAGCAGTGCTTTGTAGATTCAGTGTGCATGGTAGGATTGATATTGAGATGGTCAATAGTATTGTTGTTGTAAGGTTATGGTCAATCCGCTGCCATTGTTTGAAATCTTGGTTCTTATCTATGCTTCCCGATTCATTTTGTATGAACTGAGAAGTGATAGTGGTTGTTTTTGAAAGAAAATCTTCAAATGTACTGGAAAGGAATAATTTGTATATATTTGTTTTCTATACCTGATAAATTTCAAATTGTAGGGGTGATGTGGAAACTATCTTGATGTGAGAGATCAAAAATTTCAAAGGAATTGATATGCTAATTTCTTTCATTATGTTTAATGACATTGCTGCATGTTGATTCCATCTCTCTTTGATATCAAGTTGAAAAAAAGCTTTAATAATGTTTTAATTGAGATTGATGCCTCTCAAATAAGTACTCTTCATTTACACTTCTCAACCTTCTCCTTCTCTATCCCTCTCTTCCTCACTTACCCTAACCTAGTGACATGCATGGCTTTATATAGAGATGCTTCCATGGGAGTAGGGCTGTCAAACAAGCTCGTTGTTC
>NW_018220309.1:10147-10900 GCF_001263595.1 Phalaenopsis equestris
ATATATATATGTATTGATGGGTAGTATTTTTAAAAGGTTTAATTAGCTACAAGGCTGTAAAGATTTATAATCAATTAAAAGCATTAATTAAAAAAACATAATAAAAATTTTTAAATTAGATTCAAATGACGTTTTAATATAAATAATAATTTTTAAATCTTGCCCCAACTATTAATATCGTATGGCTACATGATTGGGGTTATCAAAATGATTATTTGTTGGTGAACAGCTCATATTTGGCTCGCTAAACAAACGAGCCGAACACCAGCTGAGCCTGGGCTCGCTCGTGTTCAGCTCATTTACAACCTTAATGGTAATATTGAATAATGTTACATGTTGGCCAGTTACAAAATGTAAATTTTCAGATTGATAATAAAAATAACAACAAAAATAATAATAATAATATTTAGGAACTTTCTTCCACCTTCCACTGAACCACACATTTCTTTAACTGTCTCAAATTGTAGGAGCCAAAACTGCCAGCAGTTAAGACTTTCACTAATGGCGGTCGTTTATGCCTCCGCTAATATATAAAAATGAAATTTTGTGGTAGATATGCCAGCAGTTAAGACTTTCAAATGTAACTTTATCAAACTTCCAAATAATGAAGAAGTTAAATGAGAATCCAAGTTCATTTATGAGATGATAATTAGGGTTGTCAATAAGGTTTGTTGTTCATGAACAACTCGTGTTCGGCTTGTCAAGAAACTTGTGTTTCGCTCGTTCGCTAAGTTAACGAGCCGAACATGAGCA
>NW_018220310.1:0-804 GCF_001263595.1 Phalaenopsis equestris
TTAATTGGAATTTAAATCCTAAGTCTCGGGAAAATACCGCTGTCGGCAGCGTCGAGGGCGTCATCGACGGGCTCTATTGATATTGTCCAAATTCCAGATTTTTCTGATTTCGATCAATTCCTAGCCTAAACGACATCCGTTTAATCATTATAGACAAATTTTAAATAGCTAAATGATGTACTTAGCACATATAAACTTTCACAACACAAAACATCACATTTATATATAAATTCCAAGGGGTACAACATACTTTACATAACACATCTAAGTTTGGTATTTTCTCAGCATCAATACATTGATTCAGCGTCGCAATCCAAACCAAAACACTCAAAACGCTGACGCTGAAAAAAATATATTTTATGCTTAGTCTCAACTATACAGAGATCTATAAGCATAATTTTAAAGCAAAGCAAATACAAAGTTCAAATCAACATACATAAATAGACATATAAGTAGTAATATAAATCTACTAATCCTCAGACTCGGTACTCGATTCTCCTCTGAGATCGCCCATTGCTTGCATATGAACGAAGAGGTTGTAGAAGGGTCGGAATGGAAATTCTTTAGTAGAATCCTCCTCTAACAGTTTCATCCTCCTCATCAGTCATATCAAGCTATCTTCTAAATGTCCAGAATGTTTGAAATGTTCCTTCATCCTCCAGTCCAAATGATCGAAGAAATCAGAGATATTATTAATTGCATTCATGACATTTTGTGCCTCCTTGTCCAATTTCTTGATTCGGCGCAGGATCACCAAAAACCTATCAGAGACTAAGGGTGGAAATGGCAGTGAATTCTGAGATG
>NW_018220311.1:0-844 GCF_001263595.1 Phalaenopsis equestris
TTGGTTCGGCCGGCAAGAGGTTCGTCGATCGCTTTTCCTGCCTTGACCCAGTAGGTACTTAATTTGAAACTGAGAAGTCTATCGATCGGTCCGAGAGCCGATCATCTTCTTGTGAGAAGTCCTTTACGTTTTCGAACCGCTTGATTAAGACGTCTTCTTCTCTAATATCCAATCTATCGTCCGTCAATAAGCACGTCTGTTTGACCGTCCCTTCTGCTTTAGCTGTTTGTTTTCCTTCAGATGCGTGCGGAGATATTTTTCATATACATATTTATTCCTTGATTCTCTTCCACTTTAGAAGCTGCAAAGCACACAAGAACGAAATAATATTTTTAACATAAAAAAAATAAATTAATGACATTATTACACAATAATGAATTTTCATGAATTTTCGTGTCCAGGTCATGACATGTATCAAGTGATGCAAAGCACGGGCGGCTCACATAAGTATATGTGGTGTATCAACAGTACCGTGATATGAGTCAAGTTGTCTATCTCACAGGGAACGAGATAAACTCAACTATGAAAATGTCTAGCCTACAGTTGTTAGTCTTAGCCTTAAAGGTTGAAATTGTGAAGTTTAATAAAAGTTCTTACCCAAATTTTTGAAAAGAAGCAAAACCTAAGTTTTAAACAATTAAAAGAAAGTAATGATGATTAAGATATGTCCCATGAATTCTTTTTTCAATTAGTTATGTAGGGATTCAACTTAGCAAATGATTAATTGAATGTGTCTAATAAGAGAATAACAATCTTTCTTATCTCCTTTTGGTAGTCTAAGAAATGTTGATAATTCATTCGTTTAGTTCTCTAAATCAAATGAAAAATCCAAGACAACCTTACT
>NW_018220312.1:0-1673 GCF_001263595.1 Phalaenopsis equestris
TTCTATGGTTTTAAATGTTAATAATTTGTGATGATATAAACTCCAATCTTCATTTATTTTTTAATTTGGCCAAATGAAACTTTAAAATGTGTTAAGGAACATATGTTCCGAAAGGGCTATGATTTTTACAATACGGGAATAATCAAATTTAATTTCATGGGAGAGTATGTTATCCATGAAATTGAGTGCAAATAAATAAGGAAATATATTTTGTTGGATGCAGAATTAGAGATTTTAGGGTGATAGATTAAAATCCCCAATTTGGTTCAGTAATGTGAGATTGTTAGCCCTTGGGGGAGGGAGTAGTGGGAGCTCTAGAGTGGCAGCTGGTATCCTCCCAGCCTAACCACGGAGTAAGGGACCAAACTCTGGATTAGTCAATGTTTTTTATAGCAATTGGGAGAGGGTAAGGAATATGATTGCTCCTATTTGGTACAAAACAGCTTTTATACATATTTTTTCAAATAATTTTAATTTCTTCACAATCCATATGCTCATTGTAAGGGGAAGGATGCTTTCTTAAATTTGAACTTTCCGTCAAAAATTTTATTTAGTTTTAGTAATTTTACTTTTCAATGTTTAGTTTGTGGTTTAGTTAACTTTTCATTGAATTGCTTTTTAAATAACATTCACTTTAGTAGTTAATATTCAAATTTCACACTTTACTTTTTGTATTTTTAAAATAGTACTTTAAATTATAATCTTAAGAAATTTTTACAGGCTTTTTCAACTTCCCTACGGGATCAATCTTTAGGACTCCATTAAAGCCCTTTTTTTTTAGTGACATGTATACTTACATTATTTTTAAAGGGGATTTGACAGTTTAAATGAGTTTATGATTTAGTTAACTTTTTCATTCAACTGCATTTTAAATAGCAATCACATTAGATGTTAATATTCAAACTTTGCATTTTAGTTTTATGTATTTTTCAAATAGTATTTTGCATTATAATCTCAAGAACTATTTACAGGCTTTTCCAACTTCCATATGAGATCGATCTGTAGGACTCCATTAATGACCTTTTTTACTTGAGCGATACACATACTTGCATTATTTTAAAGGGGATTTGGTAGTTTGAAAGAGTTTTAAAGATAAGCTATTTTTATTAAAGATTATTTTGTTGGGATTACATTGCATATTTATTATTATATCTGTCTTGTGTATTTTGTAATATTGAAAAAAAATTGTAAAATTGACACACTAAATCTACCTACATCACCGTCCTAAAACGGAATCATAGCTTACCTGTAGTTTGTCTGTTCTCTACTTAATTAGGATGAAGGCCCATCAACATTCCTTTCTAATGAGATAAGAACATGACATTCAGCATTTCCAAGAATTGGTATAAGACACCATTTATTGGAGCATAACATCCTTTCTCTTTTGTTAATGGATGTAAGGCCCTTATAACACTGAATCAAGGCTTTTCTATTTCTTATCGTTAATCTCTTAGTTAGTATCTAAGACCATCAACATTCCTTCATAATCAGATAGGGAAATGACATCCAACATTTTTGAGAATTGGTATAGGACCTCCTTTAACGTATCAAGACATCTATTCTTTCTCGCTAATTAGATGTAAGGCACTCCTGACATGGAATCATGGCTTTTACTTAGCTTATCTATTCTCCTCCTTATTAGGATGTAAGTCCATTTGCATTGCTCCCTAACA
>NW_018220313.1:0-3075 GCF_001263595.1 Phalaenopsis equestris
CCATTTTAAATAATCAATTTGGACTTATCCCAAGCTTTGCCCAATCTATACTCAAGTTTAGCCCAACATGCCCAAAGTGACAAAATTTCCAAACGCCTTTAAATTGAACCCCCACATGAACCAAATTCATTTCAATCCTTCACCAAAAATCTTCATTACAATCATCTACACAATGTTCATCAATCATTTGGGCTAATAAACATGGCTAGCCTAACCTAAACCCAACATCTATCCATTTTAACCCACAGGAACCCACGCACCAAAATTGGCCTAGCGACCTTAAAGCCACCAACTTTATGAGTCCACAGCTATTAAGCTCCTCCTAAGGACCAGGCTAAACCACCATAAATCCAACAAAGCATGCTATGGACCAATGGATCCCCAAATTAAGTGATTTGTTCCCTTTTTTAGGCCTTAACCACAAATTCTCCTCCATCATTGATTGTCATAGGAAGTTAATCACCATTAGCCACCCCCTGACCTTCTTGAGCCAAGAGGTGATTACTCCCTGGTCGGCCAACCACATTGGTGGCTAGAAAATGGCTAAATCGAGATCCACCACCCTAAAATCAAACCCAATCTTAACCATAGAGGCCACCTCATCCCAATGGCTCTCGAGGGCTACTCAGCCCTCCACTTAAGCACCATTTTACACCCATGACCAAGCCCTGAGCTCCCCTCTTTGGCCATGGCTATAAAATGGCCCCTTCATGGCCAAGTGAGAGGTACTGAAATTTTCTCAAGGAAACCCCTCTAAGTTGCTCCCATAGCCTCTTTGAGACCTCCTCAAAGCAATCCAACCACTTTCTTAACCTAATTCCCCTTGCCGAAGTTCAATTTTTTAGCTCAAATCCATATCAGAGATAGGACAGAACTCTCCACACCTCCACAATGCACAATAACTAAATTAAACTCATTCATACCTTCACCATAGTGAAAGAAGACAAAGCCCCATCAAACCCCCCTCACAGAGAGCCTCTAGACTAGACCTTGATTAACACCCAAATTCAGCCTTGATCGAATTTGGGTCTAGACCTTACACCACGACCAGAGGCTCAATCCCTAGCCTCCTTCAAGCTCCACAGATGTGTTGAGCACCTTTGATTGAAGCTTCCCTTCTCAGAGCAAAGGTATTGAATTCTCACTCTTCCCTAGCCTATTTTCATTCTTTATTTTATTAGAGTTGATTTAATGACATGTTTACCATATGGATGTGTTTGACTCACTTAGATGAGTCCATAGGTTCAAACCCAAGGTGATTTGGTTGAGTCTAGAGGGAGATATTAAGGTTTGTGTGGACGGTCACGGGATCATTCCTTTGAATTTTTCGGTTACCCTATTTGGGGATGATGACCCACAACTATTGGATCGCATGTGTATCAAATGGAGGGCTCTGATTGTGTCGGATGGGAGCGTGGTTCATAAAACGTGGGCTAACTCAAATGGCATTTTCGAATCAGAAGACACCGCATGGAGCTTTAGAGACGCCGACGAAGACGCAGCGCCACGTGTTTAAGTAGAAAAATAGGGATTTAAATAATTTAGAAAATGTTTCCTACCTTAAAAAATTCATATCTTGGTGTAGAAAAATCATAAAAATAAAATAAAAATATCTTAGTGCTTAGTGAATAGAGGAGAACAATATGAAAATGGTTTGAATTTTATTTGATGAAAATTTTATTTTTAGTTAATTAAATACTGATTAGAGTATTTTAACTCTCCATGCATGTAGACATTATTCCTAAATTTTTTAAAAGTCAGAAGAGACCTTTAGACATAGATCTATATTTTTTAAGTTTATGCCTATTATTTGCTTAAATTAATCATAATAATTAGTAAGTTGCTTAGAAAAATCCAAGAAAATTTTAGATTATTTTCTATGACTAGAGAACCTTTTGGAAAATCTTTCATGAATTATGTCATTAATGACACACCTAATTTCACAAACCCTAAAACACAAAGAAAATTAATTTTAGGAAACACAAATATTTAAATGACTTGATTTTTAATTTTCACTATTATTTAAAGTCCAGAGAACTCCCCATAAAAATTTCAAAGCATTTGGAACTCATTTGATAACTCAAATTGATTTTCTAAGTTAAATATCATTTTTAACATTAAAATGATTTTTAAAAATTAGAATATAACTCAAAAAATTATAAAAAAATATTTTTAGAGTTCTATATGATCAGGGCAATTTTATAAAAATAAAATGGTGATTAAAATAAAAACCTCATTTTTAGCCTATTTTTAAATATGAAAATAATTAAAAATAATAAAAATCACAAAAATAATAAAATTCATGAAAATGTTTTAAATTGTTTCCTAAGCACTTAGGAATAATTGAGATATTTTTCCAAATTTTCTAAGTAAGGATATAAAATTTTGAAGCTTAAAATAATTTTTAAAGGCTAAAAATGGATTTTCACTAAAATAATACCAATAATTCAAAGAAAAATCAGAAAAATATGAAATTATATTTTCTAGTTTCTCTGAAATTATATATTTAATAAAAAATATAAAACTTAATTTCCCACATTTTAAATATTTTAAAATTAATAAACACTCTAGAACTTAAAATAATTTTAGTAATTAAAATAAATGTCTACAAATCATAAAATTTGGTTCAAATGATTCTCTAGCCTAAGTCTACCTCCAGTAAAAATTTCAAGTGATTAGGTTTTGTTTTTATCAAGTAATAAAATTTTCTTTAAAAAAACCTATTTCTTGCATATAAATAATTATATAAATTAAATTAAATTTTAAAAAATCATATTTTCTCCTCTGATATCTTAATTGTAATTTGAATTAAATTTGGTAAATTATGAAGTGATAGAGCCTTAAGGATGAAAGTGTAATTTTTGAAATTTAGCCTTAATTAACATTTAGGCTTAATTTATAAAGGGGAAATGGGTAACCTTTGATCCTAATTAAAACATTTGGATGATTGAAACATAAGAGAGTAATTGGTAGAAACCAATCTAATGTTTTCCTAATTAAAGGATAAATTTGTAATTTCCTTAAAAGATTAAAATTTGGGAGTCTTCCAAATTAAATGATCCTAGACTTAGGGGT
>NW_018220314.1:0-37170 GCF_001263595.1 Phalaenopsis equestris
ATCTTTTTTATTTTCAAATGTAGGGCCTTTTATAGTAGGCTAAATAAGAGTCATGTAAATTTTCTACAAATGAGGGTTGACATACTCTCTAAGACATTTACAGTGGTTTTCTTGAGGAGTTTCCATTTATAAGTATTGGAACATTTTATTTGATTTTATTTATTTAAACTATTTTGTAAAATTAAAAATAAGAAAAATAAACTATAAAAAATGGGAAAAATATTTTCTAATTTAGACTCTTAGAAGTTCAACTTAAATTCTTCTAATTTCAGAAAATTTTGACCTCTCTTTTTGGCAAAGGCGTAGAAAACTTGATGCATGAATTTTTTGTGTGTTAAGACAGTCATTCTCACAAATATACATATCAATCAAGTAGTATATAGATAATGAGTCCACATATCAATCTCATGAGGAAAGTTATCAAAATATTTCTAACAGGTGAAGTTCTAATTTGCTAAACCGCTAAGTTTAGTTTGAAGGTGCAGTTTGCAAATATGAAAGTTTTAAAAACCTAATGCAAGAAAAAAATATGCTAGGTTTTTTGAAGTTCTTTAAGTGTACAAAGCTTATACTCTTGTGATAGTGCTATAATGGTTTATCAATGTTTTCATATGAAACCCATGTTATCATTGACAGCCATCGACATATCCTCATTAGAATTTGTCTAGGTCATAAGAAGAGCTAAAACCATATTATAGTTAAGGTAACATAACCATGCATTGTTTCCTAGGAAAATTGTTGTCTCTTATTTAGGTTACATTTCCTAAAGACAATATATCTATTCTACTAGTCTATTTTGCATTAACATACTCATTCTTTAATGTGATAGTTAAATGTCTTAGATCATGAGTGATTCAGGCTAAATAAGAGTCATGTAAATTTTCTACAATTGAGGGTTGACATACTCTCTAAGACATTTACAGTGATTTTCTTGAGGAGTTTCCATTTATAAGTATTGGAACATTTTATTTAATTTTATTTATTTAAACTATTTTGTAAAATTAAAAATAAGAAAAATAAACTATAAAAAAGGGGAAAAATATTTTCTAATTTAGACTCTTAGAAGTTCAACAAAAATTCTTCTAATTGTATTGTACATGAGAAAAAATGCACAAAAAATTATTATATTGGACATATAAAGGAAATAATGCAAAAAAATACAGTAAAGTCAGATTTGAGTCAATTATTCATTGCAATATAAAGTTATCATCTCCCTTTAATACATGCTTCCACATATCTTTATCATAAAAATGAACTAAATCTCTCCCATCATCTCTCCAAATTCATAAGAAATTCCCCTAAAAATGTTACTTAAGGAAAACCATTAGAAAAAAAAAACTCTAGAGTTGATAGAACTCTAATAAAACTTAGAGAGAAGCAGCCACCACCATGTCCCATAGTCCTTCTCCTCATGCAAACAATTAAGGGGTAGAAATAGGCACGAAAGCATTCCAAAAAAATTGATTTATATTAATAGAGTGCACATGTGCTCATGTCCAGTAGAGACACGCTAGTCATTGGCACTAGAGAGGCGCAAGAGTGCCTACCCTTGGTGTAGGTACACCAACCTTGGCACGATCATTCATGTTCTAGGCACAAATATGCTGACCTAGGTACGGGTATGCTTGTAGAGTGAGAAAACAAAAACTTACCCTCAGATAAGTATGTCAAAAGCTGAGACATTGCTTGAATGAAAGACTCAACATCATTGAAGAACTACTTATGATTCATTTTCTACCAGGATATAGTCTATTGTCCATACATTACCTTATAGTGAAAATATTCATACATTATATATACTATTGTACATGAGAAAAAATGGGTTAAATGGTAAAAAAACTATTGTATATATATATAATTCAATAATCACAATCAATCTGTGTTTGGGTCGAGTTGAAATGAATTGGCTAGAATGGAAATAAACCATCTCAAATGGAGAAATTTAAATATGTGAACCTGATAGCAAATAAGTGACTTCCATACATACAATACAATTTGCATATATATTATTGCATATTTGTAAAACATACCGCTAAAAGTTATATATTTACAAATCTAACTTCATTTCTTTTTTTTCATATATGTCATTGCACATTTGCTAATAAGGAATTGAGTAGTATAAATATAAAACTAATTTAAAATTGGGACGTTTGCTTGGATAGCAAACAATTCTTATGTACTCTTACATCTCAAACCAAAACTCATGCTTACACACAACACTCAAAAATTTATTATCGCATGCAAAATAGTCCTGTTACCACTTCTTATGCGAAGGTTTTAAGAACAAAGGTGTCATGTATGTAAATATGAAAGCTTTAGTATTAGATACTTAAATACAGATGAATTGTGTGTTTGATATGTAAATTTCCCTCTAAAACGGGCATTTACATAAAGAACATATAATTCTTTTGTATTTACATATCTGAAACATAAATTTTCATATTTACACACATAGCACTCAACACTTTAATATCACATCAAAAATAACACTATTACCACTTTTTAATTGTAAAATACATATTTTCATGCATAGTTTTAAAGCACCAAAGTCCCATGAATGTAAATATTAAAGTTTATGTGGGATACATAAATAAATAAGAATTGTGTGCAATATATTTGAATTGCCTTTTAGAATGAGGCATTTACCTACATACCAAACAATTTTTATGTTTTTTTATAAGAACAAATGGCATTCAAAACTTTAATATAACATAAAAAATAATAATTTTAACTTCTTTGAAATTGAAATATGCATTTTCATGCATAGGTTTTCATCACCATTTGATCATGTATTTAAATATGAAAATTTGTGTGAGAGATTTAAATAAATAGTTAAGGATTGTGTGCTACGTACCTAAATTTCCCTTTAAAAGGGGTATTTACAAACATGGTATGCCATTCTTATGTATTTACATAAGAACACCTAAGCTTTCATATTTCACACATAGCACCTCAACATTTAATGTCACATAAAAAATAACACAACTACTAAGTTAAAATTTGAAATTCACATTTTCATGCATTTATTTAAAGGGCCATAGTGTCATGTATGTAAATATATATATAAACCTGTCTCAAAAATCTATTTTAAGACCAATAATACAAAGAGAGATTAGGAAAATTCACCAAAATAAGAACTTATTTTGACTATCTTAAAATTATGATTCTACTTTTTAATTTGAATGATTTTTCATTGTTAGATAAGGGCCCTCTCATCAAAATCATTTCAATATCTTCCACTCAACAAAACTTGAAAAGAAAATAAAAACTTTCAAGAGTGAGATAAAATCAATTGCACCTCTGAGCTCCTAGAACTTGTGACTGGACAATAGAAGTTTACCACGAATATGAGATTTGTCCCGCGCATAGCTTTACAAAATTAAGATTCTATAGCTTAGAACCCTCCTCAATCCCTTGATTTGAATAAAAAAAAGTCCTATTTTTCATATATCAAACCTTCACTAAGAGCTAAGAAAGAACGTAGGCTCATATTTTAAGGTACGTCAACTTCCAATGACCCATGAAACCCTGCGGCCCTGCGCCAGATGTCCCTCTCTTCTTAAGCCGCTTACATTCTCGACAACTGTATCGAACACGTAAACCAAAAAATTACTTTTTTAATCAATCAGAGACAGGTGACAACATCTCATCATCCAAAAGTATTATCTTATGTAACGCGAAGCCACCGCTACTCTTATTTAAGATTTCAAAGTCGATAATAGCCAGACAAAATTTTATTCTCTTCCTGTTACAATGATCCCCAAAGCAGTCATCACCTTCCTCTACCTCCTCGACCTTCTCCAATACAGCTTTTTCTTCCTCCTCCATCGGATCGGACTCAACCCAAACTTCGATCCAGAGGCGACCCCATGGGAGAATGAGGATGTCTTATTCTCCTCCGTCGGCATCCCCGTGCCAACATCCACTTCCATTGCCGAGTCTCTCAAGTGCAAGCTGCCGGTTATGGAGTTCCAGAGATTCATCCAGAAAAAAGGAAAATTTTGCACAAATGAGGCGAAGGAGGAATGTGTTATTTGCCTTCGGTACATAGAGGCGGAGGATCACGTTCGGGAGCTTGGGAACTGTTGCCATGCTTTTCACGTTGATTGTATGGACCGGTGGCTGAATCTTGGCCGGTTCTGTTGTCCGCTCTGCAGATCGGCAGTGGCGCCGGCTGAGGCCGGTCTAAGAGCGCCGCTTTCGGTTTTGAAAGTCCTTCTGGTTGGGCGTCGTCCTCAGTTTAAGCGTTGCTGAAGCTGCTCGGCTGTTGGGGATTGTCGGGCTTCTTTGTCGGAAATGAAATGATTCTTTTTTTTGTTTGTAAATATTTTTGGACATCTTTGGTTTTACTAAATCTGTTTTTTGAGTTTTCGTGATATCTGTTTCGGTTTTGAAGGAACTGGAACTGTTTAGAGGTTGTTGATACTAAGCAGCTGTTGGTGAATGCGGGACTTGTTTATTAGATTTTGAAATAGTTATTGTTTGTAAATATGAACTATCTATTTCATGAGTTTTCTCTGTTTTTGTTCGGAAATAATCAAAAAATTTACATATTCAGGTAAAGATGTTTTTAAGATCCGAATTACTAACAATAAAATTTACTTGATGCCTCTTGCTAAAGGATTCAACACACACCTCCATGAATAAAACATACTTGTAGAAATACTAAAAGATTTTATATGAAAAACCTAAAAAAGGATAAAACTATCTTGTCCTAAAAATCAATTATAACTTCATAATTACATATAGCTCGAAAAGGATTATAAGGTTTTTTGAATTACAACGCCAATACGTGAACGGTCTCGCCGCAAAGAAGTTGAGGCGACCGATGAGGTTCGGCGAGAGCCGATAAGTTGTAATTGATGGTGGTCGGCAGTGATCGGAGTAGTGTTGGACTTCATCTCATTCTCAAAGCTTAAAGCATTTCTTCATACTTCAAGCTTTTTATTTCCATTTCAAGAGAGTGGTAAGACTCTATTTATAGTTACGGATATAATTAATATAATAATATGAATCACTTTGATCAAAAGATTATGTGAGCTTTCTTTGATCATATAGCATTTGATGGACATTTGATCCCTTACTAATGTCGGAATTGAACAATTTGGGACTCGTTGAATTTGTCTTATCAAGACGCTCGACTCTAATATACTCTTCAGATTCGACATATGTTTGACATTCCAAATATGCACCTCCAGTAAACTTCTAAAAGTATTGGAGTTTCTTGATCGGGACTCAGATTGAACCAACTTTGAGATCATTGAGTTCGCCATGTTGAGTCGATGAGTTTGATTGTACGTTTGTTAAAATCGGACTTTCCTATGATCTTTTATCAAAGTTTAAATATTTCTTACTAAAAAAATTTTATCGAGATCCGTACATACTTTAAGATTCATGTCAAATGTTAGAAATTTGTTGATCACGTATAAATTGCCCCCCATTTCTTGTGATATTAGCTTCGTCGCTCGAAAATATCAAAATCCTATAACCTCAAAATTTTGTGATTGTGTATGTGTGTGTGTTTATAAAATTTTATTACAAGTTTTTCATTTTTATATGAATAATTTATATCTTAAAAGCATTGCAGTATTGTTGGCATCTTGGCTTCTACTTGGGTTAGGTTGAGAGTTTGAATCCGTTCAAAGTAATTTGAAAATAATTTTGACCACGTTAATATAGGAATTTATGTATAGATTAAATCATAACCATGGGAATATTAAAAGTTTCTAAATAATTTATGTATACAAGTCTGATCAAATTCCACCCCTTAATAGTAATTTGAACTTTTTATGGGAATTTGAAATGTTTGCATATATAAAATCCATTAAATTGCTTATAATTCAGGTAATCATGTTTGCTCTCCCCAATGTGATTTTTTTTCAATTGATTGTGGTTTCTTTTTTTTTTTAATGAATTTGGAACGAGGAATGTGGAAGACAATAAAGCTGAATTCCGAACACCAAAAATTAGTAGGAACGATAAGAGAATTAAAGTAAATTTCACGTTCTTTTTTAATTACTATTTTATGAGTTTCATTAATTTTTAGTCATAAATATTAGTGATTTTTAAGCCAATAAATAATCAAAGGAGAAGAGGATGGAAATGAAGTCTCCATCCCTACCCAGCAAGTGATTTGTGATTTCCTATGAAAAAAAAAGTCATCCCGACCTGCATATTAAGTGATCAACGGGAACCTATTTTGTGTTACAACGCTGAGGAAAGTTGTCCCCATCCAACATACCAGGCGATCAACAAGATATTCTTTAGTGTTGCAATGCAGAAGAAAGTTATCCTCATTATGCGTAGAAAGCGACCAACAAGATTTTCTTTCATGGAGAATAGGAGAAAAGTGTCCCAAAAGTTATCCTCAACCATGCTCAACATGTTGAGGATAACTTTTGTGTCCACCACATGGTGTGGTATCATAACCATGTGAGGTGAGGCTCAATTGGAGGGCAAGGTGGTTAATTGGTCAAATTTTGGCTAAATTATGGTTAGGCATAATTACTTTTGACCATCCCAAAGTGCCATCAATACTTGGGTTCGAAAGGGCACACTAGGGTTTAAGGTGATTTTTCGGGTTTGGTGGGGTTAGGAAGACTTTGGAGAGGTTAGGGATCAATTTAGGTAGAACCCTCTCCCAATGTGGATTTCATGGTCAAATTCTAGGGTCCATAGGTAAGTCCCTAAGGTTTTGAGTTAGTTTGGGTCACCTAGGGCATGTCTAGCCTATGGTGGTCAAATTTGGTTCCTCATTTGTTCAAAACCTTAAACCTTTCCAACCAAATTTTGGGGGCTTGGGATTGCCCTTATGAGGCTAAAAAAACATAACCCTGATCTAGTGTCATGTATAAGTGGGTGAGGAATACTCACAAAAATAAGGACGACGACAATATTCTCTATAAATGAATGATTAAATATCTAGCCTCAAAGTAATTATCTATCAAATGGATACAATTAGCGGTAATGTGTTGGATCTTCAATCAATGCCTCATAGGGTAAGTGTATGGGCAGATGCTCCATCGAGTTGAAGAAGCTAGAAGAAATTATTTTTTTGAGCTTGTAAAGTGTTACAGGAATGTTTGCTTCTAGCTGATATATGTCATCAATCTTTGAACAAGCTGCACATAGTTCTTTGTAGAACACAATATTTCAATCAATGGGTTGAAGACTTTATTCAAAAAACAACTAAATGAGGTTGGCATCAAATTTTGTAGAAAAATATGGAAGACATGACTTTTCATTCCAAATATTTTCCTTGCACCCACATCAACACAACGGCTCAAATTCAAAGCATACCTGCTAGAAAATTTTAGTGATTGGAGCGACCCACAAATTGTTCTTCGCAGGGACAAAGTAATGGAATATTTTACTTTGAACTTAATGAACTTGTCGGTAGCAGCTTCTTGGATATCCGACTCTCACTTTTTGCATATCTCCTTCAGATCATGTCCGGCATTCACTTTTTTCCGTTAACATCTATCACGGTGTTGAAGATGTTAGTAAAGAAATTTATTCTATGTGCATGACATCGATATTATGTCTGATCATGTTATCCTTACAATAAAGCATATCCCAAAAACTTGACTTCTTTGTCCAATTATGGGTGACACCAAATTCGGGTAGATGATGTGAAGGAAGTTCGGTGCATATAATAATCTTTGGAATGTCATTAATAATCTACAATATATCTTCCCCAAATACTCTAAGAGGTGACGATAATTTCTTAATTTTGTTCCTTCTAAATATATTCTTGTTCCTCCAAAAGGGATGTTCAGCATCTAAAAACATATAGTGACACTTAAACCATGAATTCTTCTTTTCATGTTGAAGCGTAAATGTCTTAAATAAATTCATGCAATATGGATGGGCTATCTTTTCCATTAAACATTGTGACCCCTCTTTTCTGAAAGAATATGCAGTTCATCTATCGATAACTGCAAATATGCATCAATCCCCCTTTAGGGCTACTAGAACTGGGTATAATCAGTGTCAAGAAGAATAAAGGGGTTGTCATGCACATTTTAGGAAAAATTTTATTTGACATCAAAATCACCGGCCAATAAGAGTAGGATGTTGCGGTCTGACTATACGATGTGAAGCACTCAGAGCGTATGCAAAGCCGCACGTTACGTGCCTCCACAACAAACTCAAGATATGAATGATCAAAATATTTCTACACTTCCTCCTTTGCAGAATGACTCATTGAGTTGATTTCTTCTAATCTACTTTGATACCACGTCATATGTGAAACATTATGCATAGAAATGTATAGCCTCTATAAACGTGGAATAACTGGTAGATAAAGGAGCTGCTTGAACAAAAATTCTTTCTACCTCTTATTTTTTCTACTCTGAGATTTGAATCTAGGAGATATACAAAATCTACATTGACCCTCCATCGCACAACTCTTGTAACATAGCATATATTTGTTTACACAATAATCAATCTTCTCTACTTTAAGCCCTAACTTAGAGACCGCCTTTTTCGTCCTCTATAAATGTTCAAGGACTAAATTTTTAGGTTAATTAGTCTATTTCAACAGAACTACAAATGGATTGAAGCACTCCCTGAGAATTTTGTACTTTTTTTTTATTTTTGGCATTCTTAGGGCTACAAATAACTCAAAATGAGACGTGCAACCTTCCTACAGTGGTCATTGAGTAGCATTCAATAAATCATAAAGCTTCTAAGCCTCAGGATTTGGTGTCTTTTCGTGCTGAACTTGGCTCGCATAATGATGTAGTGTTCCATTAAAGATCATTTCTTCAAATCTAGTTGAGTAGAATCCAGGTGGAGGCACATAACACATTGAAGGGGCATAGCCAAATGCTATAGGATCAACCTCTGCATGTGAAGTTCAAATCAAGTAATCAGGTTGAAATCCTCAGCGATATAGATCATATCTCACTTTGTCAAATGTTAGGTGTGCTCGATTTCTATGTTTCAAACATGGATACCAAAACCTACCATCATATAGGTAAACCAACAGTTGAAATGCAGCTTCCACAAATGCCTCGACACCATTCAAGAACTCTTTGGTGACACCTTTTCTATCCAGATAAAGTCTATTGTACATACATGTTCTCGGTGTATGAATATACATATATACACTCAAGCTTGTGAAAAATCGACACTTTATAAAGTACATTTAATTGAATATATTATATTTAATTATAGTAGTAGATCTATGACACAGTTGTAACATTAGTGATAAAACTTGACAATAATCAACACGTTGTAAAAGGAGTGAACGTTTTAAATAGCTCAAAACATGACAATCACTCAAAAATTGATTGAATTTAATTTCGGATCAAATTTATTTCAAGTTGACCATAATAAAGCTCAAAGTTAGAACATTAATAGCTTAATGAGGCTATTAGGGTTCTCGAAGATCGATAATTGGTGAACATTTATCTATTTTTTACCTCTAATCTTAGCTGTCACAATAGCTACGCCAACTTTTTCATGAGCATATCTCTTTCATATTTTCTCTAGAAGTTTGAAGCCACTTATCCAAGTATTCTTATCTAAACAGTGCTTAATAGATTTCTTTCACACCTATGAACAAATTCTAAAAAGAAAATGTTTCGTATGACGTAAGAGTGTTCACTTCATCATCCAATGAGAAATCTAAATTTTATTCCCAAAATGGAAATTCACTATAAACATTATGTTCATGATATTTCATGAACATGATGTTTGATGTGAATTTCCATTTTGGGAATGCTAATCCATTGGATGATGAATCAAATACACTTATACCATATGATACATTTCCTTCTCAAATTTTGTTAAAAGAAGTGAAAGTAATTTGTTTATAAGTTGCAGAGATGAGGATGCTTAGGTTTATAATTGTTTTTCACTTAGAGGCAAAATGTGGCACAAATATAACTATGTGAGGCCTAGTGTAGCTACAGTGTCATACAATATTAGAGGGAGACGTTTTAATGGATTATGAATGAATGTTTGACCGATTAATGATCTTCGATAGAACTAAAAATACTCAAACTTTAAACGATCCAACCTATAGTAGATTTAATGGTGGATTTGTAACAAACTATGATCAAATCTCATAATAATCAACACATTATAATATGAGTGAATGTCTTAGATATCCTACGTAACACATGTATAATATAAACTTTAGATGTCCTAAGTTTTTGAACATGAATGCCATAAATTTTAATAAGTCCAACCCCTAAATTAACAAACCTACCCAACATGTGAAATCAAATTGTGGATCAAACCTACTAGATTTCGATCAGACATGGCGTGGAACATTTATTAGCTTAAACCTTTACTAGAGATATGAAATTCTACTCTTAATACTTATGTATTTACATATCTAACAATTAAACTTCCAATTTTGTAAACATACAACCTTACATGTACATGAAAAGTTGTATTAAAATGCGAAGTTTAAATGTTAGATGTATAAATACATATGAATTTAGTGGTATGTATGTAAAACCTTTTACTCTCTTATTTTGTCTACCACCGGAGCTACACCTACCCTATCGATGGATATATTCATTACGCATTTTGTCTCTAACAACAATAACAACAACAACAATAACAAGCTTTTATCCCACAAAGTGGATCGTCTACAAGATTCCTATTTCACCATTGTGTCTTGTTGAGTTTCATATTTTAATTAAATTCTAATAAATTAAGATCATTTATTATGTAATATGTCCAAGTATTTTTAGGTCTACTTCTGCCTTTCTTAACATAAGTTGAATATAAAACTTCTACTTTCCTAACCGGATCATCAGATGACGATGTTTAAAGTGACCAAACTATATAAGACAACTCTCTCCAATCTTGTGTGCCACTGGAACCACACAAACCCTATCATGAATATATCCATTTTGAATTTTGTCTATATGTGTCTAGCCACTCATACATCCAAGTATTCTCATCTCAGAAACACTTAGATTTGTTCTATGCATCTTTTTTAAAGGCCAATATTTTGTGTCATAGAAAATTGCAAGTCTCACCATGCATGTTATAAAATTTTCCATTAATTCTAAGTAGTATTTTCTATCACAGAATAGTCCGGATTTATTCCTCCACTTCAACAAACCAACTTGAAATCTACTAATCTCATCCTCATCTATATCACCATCACTTTGAACAAGAGACCTGAGATATCTACAGTTTTCACACCTTCTAATGAATTGATCACCCATAATTACAACTCTACCACTTTAGCTGTTGCTACTAAAATTACATTTCATTTATTTAGTTCTAGATCTACTCAAATGAAGGCCTTTAGACTTCAATGTCAACCTCCATAATTTATTTTTTTCCTAAACTCTTTCTCTGGTCTTATTCACAAAAAGGAAATCACTGGAAAAAAAAATACACCAAGGTACATGCTCTTGTAAATATTCTGTAAGAGCATCCATAACTAAAGTAAAAACATACAGGCTTAAAGCTGATCCCTAATGTTTGGTGAAACCTCCTTTACTTACTAAACCCTAAACCCCTAAACCCTAAACACATCCTTCAAAATAAATGAAAAGAAAAAGGGAACTCTTCATACATTCCATTCAATTCCTAAGTATTTATAGATCTAACACATAAACTTATTTTTTAAGTTTATCCTACCATACCTTTGAGCCACGAGCTGGGGTTGTCACACTGAGAGCAGAGTAGGTGGTAGTTGGGGACGCTGTTTGCCTGAGTGGTGGGATCGCCTGAGCAATAGAGTCACCGGAAGAGGAAATGCTTAGGGCGCGGCGAGACTGAGAAGGGCAGGATTAGGTCAAGAACAGGAGTGACGCAATTTTGTGTTGTATAAAGGTTTAATTCTGACAGCCTATAAATGGTTTAAAATCGATAAGTAATTAATTATTACTGACAGACAATACTATTACTTATTAAAAAAACACGTCGGTTAACACCCCGTCAAGCGGATTCAAAACTAACCGACGAAATATAGTCGTCGGTTAATAAATGTTTATAACTAACAACATAATTCACTGATAATAACTAAAGCAGTTGGAAGAGATATTGTTGTTAATAAATGACGACATATACTTTAGTTATGTTGTCGCAAATAACCCAGCTCATAAAAAATCACTAGACTGTCGGAAAATAGAACATTTTTTATATGCAAGTTTAGGTCATCGGTTTTGCCATCAATTTCAACGTTTTTCCAGTAGTGAAATAGGCTAAATTCATATTGTGATGGAAGGTGGCGGCAGCTAAGTAGAGTGGTGCGAATTAGATGATTGCAATAAAAATAGATGCTAGATTGTGAATGACCTAAGAGAAGATGGTGGCATTGATAAGAACTCTAAATGAGTAGTACAGTTGAAAAGATAAAAGAAGGTGCAGGTAAACCATAAGGTCAAGATGACACTAGTTAGGAGGGTTCTTAAAATGAAGGCAAGGAAGTAGGCGACAATAAAGGTGATGTTGGCTTTAGTGGTGGAATAGTCAATAAATAAAGCTGATGTTGTAAGATTCAAGTAGTGGCACCATCCGGATCATTTTAGATCTCTAGTGGTGACAAATAAATATGATAGGGACATGAATATGGTACCATAAATTGGGCAACTTTTTAATAAAAATGTCTTATATAAAGAAACTAATGACCCAATTATGTTTCTTAAAAGAACAAATTATGATTTACCTATTCTCCATTTTCATAAAGAAAAAAATTATTAGTGATGTCATAAGCAATTTAATATGCCATATGTTTTCTTGTACTATGAACAAAAAAATTAAAAATGAGTACCATGAAAAAATTTAGAACATGATTATTTCTAAGATATCAAGTAGAATAAGAAAAAAATGACACTTTTAATGTCAAATAAATTATACTCATGAACAAGTAATAAATTTGAAATTGAACATTTTAGATGTGCAAAAAACACTTTGCTTGATAAAGATTCAAAAAGTAATAAATAAAAATAAAGTTGTTTGGATATATGATTTGTTCTTTGATATACTTTATGCCAACTCATTACTCTCAACTTTACATTAATCTTTCGTTCAGTAACTTGCTTTTGCATTAGAGTATAGGGTTAGGAGTATTGATGTGGTATACCATGGTCAATATAAAATTTGAGGCAGATCTAGAGTTTGTATATTTGCCACAACCATCATTGTGTAGAAATTTTATTCTGTTTTTGAATCGAGCATCAACTTGGGAATAGGTTTTAAAGAATCATCACAATTGCATGTCTTTTATTTTGGGACGCTACATATTGTATTATGCCTTAAGCCACCATTTATAAGGATCAGTATATCACAAAATCAATTACAGCCATACATCACGTTGTCCTACAATGAAATTATAATATCCCAGCTACATAAAATATATATATATTTATATATTTATATTTATGTTAATTATGTTAGTGCAACATTTCAGAAAACAAAACACATTCTATGACAGATACACAAAGCAGCAGAATAATTCAGCTTTTTGACAAGATAAACACTACATAAATAAATATTTCCTAGTAATTTTCATCTCGGACTTCAACTTAGAGCATCCATCCAAGCATAAAATTATTATTCTCTACACCTGGGGTTCTGGGAATTACAGTTTCTGGAGGAACAAACTGGTGATACCTGTTTATAAAGTAATAAATATTGTGTTGCAAAGAAATTCTGTATCAGATACATCAATGTGTTCTCAAAGATATGATTCATATTATTTGAGAAGATGACAACATTTGGAAAATCTAGAGAGTTGCAAATATTTATGATATTTGGAATACTTTTAAGATATTAATTAATGCAGTATAACATGAAGTTAGACATACAAGTGAGGTTCTATATGGCCGTATAATCAAAGTTTTTTCCCTCAAATGTGGAAATAATGGCTTGTGCTACACTGTTACTAAAGATTTTAGTAACGTCTATTATAAAAATATGAGCTGAAAAAGTAATATTTAGTCAAACTTTTTTTGGCAGACAATTAATAATCATGAAATTATGCAACTATAGATGCAAAAAATTTGACTGAATGATACTTTTAATATGAGATTTAGTTACCATGATTACTAGTAAAATTTCTGGTAAAGGGTCTTAGATGAGTAGCAATGGTTTAGTATATGACTTCTCATATCTTCATCAAAATATACTGAAAATTGATTTGGAAAAAGTATAAATAAAAATAGCGATTGATATGTACCCTATATGTAGAGTCGGCTCGCATTCCAATGAATTCGAGTGGTAAGGGTGCATGTGGAACGCATTGCCTTCAACCACCGCCGCATCAGAATCCCATGAGCCTTGGATAAGCCTAAGAGAGCCACCACCAGCCTCAAGCTGAAAAATTATCATACGTGAATTATATAATTTGTTATGTATCAAAAAAAATCAATAGCATATTCTGACCTTGGAAAGGCCATATATGAAGTTGGTAATATGTGTTTTTTTTTTCAGGTTTGTTTAGGATTTTGAAAGAAAATTATCATACACCTACACGAGGAAAAAAGATTTATTTAACAAATCAGTGCAAATGCTAAAGAAATCAAGGGAAAAATACGCTCAAAATTTTGATTTTTGTAACATTCTGCATAAAAATGAAAATTATCATACGTGAATTATATAATTTGTTATTTATCAAAAGAAATCAATAGCATATTCTGACTTTGGAAAGGCTATATATGAAGCTGGTAATATGTGTTTTTTTTTTTCAGGTTTGTTTAGGATTTATGAAATAAAATTATGATACACCTACACGAGGAAATAAGATTTATTTATCAAATCAGTGCAAATGCTAAAGGGAAAAATACGCGCAAAATTTTGATTTTTGTAACATTCTGCATAAAAATGAAAAAGTACTTCAAAAAAGAACCTGGATAAATATGAGCTGTAACCCTATTTTATATCAATATTTTTTTTTTTAGTTTTTATAATAGAAATCAATTTTGATTACATGAACTTACAATTGCAGTTATGATACGCTAAGATGATAAAATATAAAAATTATGATACACCTACACGAGGAAATAAGATTTATTTATCAAATCAGTGCAAATGCTAAAGGGAAAAATACGCGCAAAATTTTGATTTTTGTAACATTCTGCATAAAAATGAAAAAGTACTTCAAAAAAGAACCTGGATAAATATGAGCTGTAACCCTATTTTATATCAATATTTTTTTTTGTTTTTATAATACAAATTAATTTTGATTACATGAACTTATAATTGCAGTTATGATACGCTAAGATGATAAAATATACCTTCATTTTTAGCTGCTTATTGATCTCTCCAAGTTGACGTTCCTGCCAAAAAACAAGATATATCATAAAATATAAATTGCGTAGGGGAAAATAAAAGGAATTGTATTGTTTGGATTAATTTGCAGCAACATTTCCTCATATTATCTTAAAACAAGAAGTTTTTTATTTATTTCTTTTATTTTTATGTTTTTATTGTTATTTTTTTGTCTTAAAACAAGAAGTTTCTGAAAGTTTGAATGGCTGAATAAGAACATTGCAGTGAAAAAAGAATTTTGGAAACTTAAAACAAAAAGAGATTTCGTAAATGATCACATTTTTTTGTTCGACACATTTAGAGAATATGAATCGAAGTAGCCAATTAGTACTATTTTACTACATCTTTGATAAAATGTGAATAAGAGATTTCACCCAGTTCTTTAAAAAAAAACAAGTAAATGATTTAATGACACAACAATTAGATAATATGAATCGAAGTAGCCAATTAGTACTATTTTACTACATCTTTGACAAAATGTGAATAAGAGATTTCGCCCAGTTCTTTAAAAAAAAACAAGTAAATGAATTAATAGCACTAGCATTATTCATACTTTATTAAAATTATAGTAAATTAATCTAGAAGTTAACTAAATTGTTGCTTGTATATAGTCACACTTTTGATATAGAAATAATAATGATAATAATAATAATAAATGGTGATATTTGACATATTTATTCAGAGAGTGGCAATAGCTCAAATTCAAGTAGCAGTGTTGCTTGTGAGAAAGTGCTTAGTCAATTCCCCTCAAACCACTCCCTCTTACTGAGGGGTATTGACATGGACTCCATTTCGACACAGCAGCATCCATTAATCATGTTCGTTGACTTAATAATGTTTAATAATTTTTTTTGGGTCTAAAGTTTACACAACTATTACTTGATCTTTATAAGATTTTCTTCATCGTATTCATGGCAGCATGCATAAATCATGTTCTTTGACTTTGGAAAACCTTGTTTAATAATTTTTTTTGGGTCAAAAGTTTACACAACTATTACTTGATCTCTATAAGATTTTCTTCATCGTATTCATAGCTGCATGCATAAATCATGTTCTTTGACTTTGGAAAACCTTCAACAAAGCATAATTTGAATGTAATAAACAAATCCTATTTCTAAAGCCATGAATAATAAAACAATTTGATATTAAACTTCACTGCCATTGATCTTAAATCAATGCTCTAAGCTTTTTTGTCGTAATGAGGGTGAAAAACAATTTAATTATAGTTTACCTAAGAATTTAAAATGATTTTCCATAAATCCAGCACACACAAAAAGTTGATCTTAAATCAATGCTCTAATGCTTTTTTATCGTAATGAGGGTGACATACAATTTAATTATAGTTTACATAAGAATTTAAAATGATTTTCCATAAATCCAGCACACACAAAAAAACAATAGAATGCATCATAAAATACATAAGCTTTGCATAACTTATTTTAAATAATTTTAAAGAATTGGAAATTTGTTTTTTTTTTTCAGGATCATTTTCTTAAAATATAAGGAACAATTGACTTCCATTGCTTAAGAGACTTCAAAAAGTGTAATTTGACCAGATGCCCGTAACCTTTATGAAGTGAATCATGGTTCAATTTAATCAGTGCTTTCTTAAGATAAAATTTTCTTCAAATACCTTCAATTTCTATTTAGCTTGCGGGTTACATCAAACTTGCAAACAATTTTTTAAAAAAAAAGGTAACTACTCTTATTTCTAACTTTGCATTCTTCCACTATTTTTCTTAAGCTAAAATCATCAGCATGTAAATGATTAAATAAAACATTCAGGTTTGTTATTAGTTTTTATGTTGCACCAAATGTCGAAAACTTATCAAGCGCCCCAAGCCTGAACTTCAGAGCTTTACTCTCGAACCGAACCAGTCGGTCGAGTCTCTCACTACCAATTTTTGAAGGGAATAGAGTGTTGGAATGGAGAAGTTTTTAGGATATGACAAAGGGTAAAAATTTATGGAAGAAGTTTCACTTTTATTTATCACCCTTACTTGACTTGATACAAACTCAAATGCTCCACCCCTATTTATACTAGTGACACCTCCTTAAATTAATGGCTAGGATTGTGTCACTACAATTTCAATCTAATGGTTATAAATAATTTCATACCTAGCACACAATAATTTCACACCTACCACATAATAATTTATAAGCTTCAAGATGAGACATAATTAGGCTTTTTTTAAACAAACAAAATCAAGTTTATATTTCAACACCCCCTCTTAAAATTGATTTTGTGACTCCAAGTAAATTTCTCATTTTAATAAAGTCTTCACTCTTGAGTGGCTTGGTAAAAATATCTGCAACTTGATCTTAAAACTTCACATACTCCACTTGTATCTCCTTTCTTTCGATGCATTCTCTTTTACTGTAGTCTTTTGTCACCAATCTTGCCTTATATCTTTCAATTTTTCCTTTGGAATTCTTCCTTGCTTTGTACACCCACTTCACACCAATTGCCTTATGCCCTTTAGGAAGTGAAGCTAGCTCTCATGTGTCGTTCTTCTAGATTGACTTAATTTCTTCATCCATTTCATCTTTCCACTTCTTGCTTTGTATGACTTCTTGGAAATCCATGAGTTCACAGTCGGCAAAGAGACAAAAAAGGGTAAGATTATCTTGATTCATAGTTACCTCATAAAGATCTTCTAATCTTTTGAAGAGCAGTACTCTTTCACTTGAACTTTCTCTTGAAGTTGATGATGATGAGTCTCTTTCATTACTTTTAGTTAATGTTTTTTGTGGAGTAGTAGACTCTTCTCTTGCTTGCTCGATTTCAGGCTGCTCTGTGTCTTCTTCTTGAAAGTATGGAAAAAATTTGTAGTCCTCATCATGTAGTTCCCAGTCACATTCTCCTCCTTCATCGAATATGACATCTCTGCTGACAGTTGTCTTCCCTGTATTTGGATTGTTTAGCTTGTAGTCTTTCGATTTGTTGTCGGAACCAATGAAAATGAACTTCTCGCTCTTATCATCCAGCTTACTTTTTTTCTCGTCGGGTATGTGTACATGACTTATGCATCCAAAAACTCGTAGATGAGAGATGTCGGGCTTCCTTCCACTCAATGTTTTTTGTGGTGTCTTTCCCAACACACTTCTTATTGGTGATCGGTTAGTCAAATAAACAGCACATGCAACCGCTTATGCCCAAAACTCCTTCGGCAATCTCTTGCTTTTTAACATGCTTCTTGCCATGTTAAGGATGGTTCTATTCTTCATTTCCGTTACTCCATTTTGTTGGGGGGATCTTGAAACAGTTAGAAGTCGACGTATTCTATTGGCTTCACAGAATTCTTGAAATTTTTTTGAAGTGAATTCTCCTCCTTGATCAGATCGCATAGCTTTGATCTTGAGACCACTCTCTTTCTCTACATCTGCCTTAAACTTCTTGAATGTTTCAAAAATCTCTGATTTTTGTTTTAAGAAATACACCCATATTTTTCATGAAAAATCATCTATGAAGAGAAGAAAATAGTTGCTCTTATCGAGTGAGCATGACTTTATTGGACCGCAGACATCTGTATGTATAAGCTCAAGAGGCTCTTGGGCTCTTGAACTTGACTCCCTTAGAAAGCTTTTCCTGAAGTGATTTCTAAGTAAATATTCTTCACATAATTGATCAGGGTGGTTGATGTAAGGTAATCCTCCATCATCTCTTTATTTGAAAGTAATTCAAGTCCTCCGAAGTTGAGATGCCCAAATCGACTCAAGACATAATTAGGTATTATTTAAACAACTAAAATCAAGTATATATTTCAACATAGATGTCTCTCTAAGAGAAGATCTATCATTGTTAATTGTACACTAAATTTATTGACATTTATATTATGTATTAAAATGGTGAATTATTTGGTTCTTTTATGAAAATCTTCATATATGAATTATGTTTTCTTTTGAGCTCCATCTCAAAATGAAAAAGAGTGATCGAATTCATATATAAGATTGGCACATTTTAATAACATTGTGCATTCCACTTTGAACTACATAAGCTCATATAATGAGAATTTTTTTTACTCATACATAAGTAGATGGCATCTGACTTCAATCTCAACATAATTAAAATAAATGTAATATATTTAGGCCAAACAAAGTGTAATTTTTATTATTCATCATATTTCTTATAATTAAAAGCATTTCTTCATGTTGGGAGAATGATAACTCTATTTCTGAGGGGATTATGCCTAACATCTTCCATGTAAAAACACCCCTTGTACCTCCAACTTAATGAAATAATTTTATGTTGTCATGAAAAATCATTTATTACATGTAATTATAACATAATGGAGCTTCTCATGGAGAGATGACAAATGAAAATTAGACTACTAAATGTGACTCATCATATGTGAGTTGTAGCCTATTCCATCTATGCCTACTTCACAATTTTTTTAATGCACCATTCATTAATGTTAGCACCTTTCAATGTTGACAGTCTCCTCAACAAAAAAAAAACAACAACAGACATTTGTCCCACTAAGTGGGTTTGCTAATGTTTACAATCCCTTCAAAAAATAAAATAATAGGTTTATCACAAATGGGAGAAGACTTTTTAAAATAGTATTAGGAGTAACCAATTTGCCATAAATAACATCATAAAAGGACAAAGTGAGGGGTTGAAGCTATTGTTGAGAGCAACTAATTTTGCTCTAGATTTCAGATTTGTAGATCACTATTTGTTGTAATCTATTAACTCTTTGGTGATTTGGTTTTATCATTTCTTAATAAGGTTTAAATTACTTGCCATAAATAGTACTTTAATAAGGCTCCTTATATGGCCTTCACTCTTGGTAATAATAAATTAATCCTCAACTTTTCCTTTTTTGTTTTCTCTTGCAAATTTGTGCATCAATCTTATACGTAGTAGCACATTTTCTTTTTTTGCATCCCCAACCCATAAAAGTTACCCGATTTGTAGATTATTTGTTGCTTAAGTTTTTAATTAATGGTCATATATTCTATTTTGAGAATAGGAAATTATTGAATTAAGAGAAGTATGGATTTTTATTAAATGTTAAATTTGATAAAATTCATTGTTTATACTCCCATTGTCATATTAATGATCAAATATACAACAACAACAACAACAAAACCTTTATCCGATTAAGTGGGGTCAGCTATATGAATCCTTTTTCGCACTGGTGTCCTATTTAGTGCCTTTTTTTTCATTTAATTCTAATAAATTAAGATCATTTTTTATACAATATACCCAAGTCATCATAGGTCTACCTCTTCCTTTCTTAACATAAGTTAAATCTAAAACATCTACTCTATTAATCGAATCATCAGATGGTCAACGTTTAATGTGACCAAACCATCTAAGACGACTTTCTCTAATATTGTTCGTCACTGGAGCCACACGGACCCTATCATGGATATATTCATCTCGCATTTTCTAATCACTCTCATCTCGACAACACTTAACTTAGTTTTATGCTTCTCTTTTAAAGGCCAACATTCAGCGCCATAGAGCATTGCAGGTCTCACCACCATCTTTTAAAATTTTCCTTTGAGTTTAAGCGGTACTTTTCTATCATACAATAGACTTGAAGCAATCCTCCACTTCAACCAACCAACTAGAATTCTACTAATAAAATCCCCATCAATATCAGCATCACTTTGAACAATAAGACTTCAGATATCTAAAGTATTAACACCTTTTAATAATTTAATCACCCATAGTTAAATTTCTATCACTAGAACTACTACTACTAAAATTACATTCCATGTATTCAATTTTAGTTCTACTCGAAAGAAGGCCTTTAGACTCAAAGGTAGACCTCCATACTAAAGTTTTTCCTGAGCTTTTTCTCTTGTCTTATCCACGATAAGTAAGGATATCATCAGCAAAAAGCAGCAAAAAGCATACACAAAGGTACATCCTCTTGTAAGTGTCCAGTAAGACCATCCATAAATAAAGCAAAAAATATATGGGCTTGAAAGCTGATCCCTGATGTAAACCAAACAAAATAGGAAAATATTTGGTCAATCTTCCTTCTATTCAAGCATAAGTAAAATTTCTTGTATTCATATCTTTAACGAATTGAATATAAGTCATATTAACACCTTTCTTCTCAAGAACTCTCCAAATGATATCTCTTGGAAACTTATCGTAAGCTTATCTAAATCAATAAAAATCATATGTAGATCCTCTTTATTATCTCTGAACTTTTCCATCTTAACCTATGTTCAATTATCCACTCCCATAATTTTAAAGTATGACACATCAACTTAATTATCTCTGAACTTTTCCATCTTAACCTATGTTCAATTATCCACTCCCATAATTTTAAAGTATGACACATCAACTTAATTCCATTATAATCGGCACAGTCTTGTGCATCCTATTTATTCCTAAAAATGGGAACTAAAATACTTTTCCCTCCACTCTTCAGGCATCTCTTTTAGTTTTTAAAATAATATTAAAGAGTTTATTAAGCGAAGAAACTCTCAAATCTCCTAAATATTTCCACACTTCAATTAGGATATCATCAGTTCCTACAGACTTTCCACCCTTGGTTTTCTTTAAAGCCTCATCAACTTATTTTTTACTAATGCAACAGTTAAAATGAAACATTTTATTATTATTAATGATATTAAGATCACTACGGTTGATCGTATTTTCCAAAATTTCATTAAAAAAATTATGAATATAACTCTCTCATTTATTTTGAATATCTTCTTATAATAAAAGTACATTTTGATCTTCATCTTTAATACACTTTACTTGAGTAAATCCTTACTTTTATTTTATCTTTGTTTGCTAGTTTAAACATATATTTCTCACCCTCCTAAGTATATAATCTACTATAAAGATCACTAAAAGCAGCATTTTTAGCGTCACAGATTCTTCTCTTAGACTCTCTACAATCATTTGACTTTTTTTTTCTAATTCTCTAACATTTTACATTTAAACCAATTGTTATAACATACCTTAATATATTTTATCCTTTTTTGCACAATATTACTCCACCACCAACAATTTTTATTTATAAAAACTTTTTCTTTTGATTCTCCAAATACAACTTTTACCATTTGTTTAATAGTTTTTATTAATTTATCCCACATAGAATTTGCTTTATCGTGAACATCCCAAATTTTAAAATCTTAAATTTTACTCATAAAAATAATTTTATATGTGTCTTTTAGGAACCCTCATCTAATTCTTCGACGATGATTCATAGTATTTTTTATTTTACAACTCTTCAGAACCCTCATCTAATTCTTTGACGATGATTCATAGTATTTTTTATTTTACAACTGTTCATCTTAAAATCTGGAACTGATAATCAATGTTGAGTACTTAATCTTTACTTGGAATGACCTTACAATCTTTACATTCTTGATGATCTCTTCTTCTCATAAGAAAACAATCAATTTGTTTTTTATTAGATCCATTTTTATAAGTAATAATATATTTATGTCTTTTCTTAAATAAAGTATTATCAATAACAAAATCATATGCTAAAGAAAACCTAATATAGCTCTACCTTCTTCATTCATCGCTTCAAAATCGTAGCCACCATGAATACTTCTAATATCTTATACCACTCTACTGACATGTTCATTTAAATCTTCTCCAATAAAATTTTTTTCTTCAAGAGATATCATTTGTATTAAGTCTTCTAAGGCATTCCAGATTTATCTTTAGAACCTATGCTTAAACCTACTTAAGGAGCATAAGCACTTATAATATTAAAAATCTTAATATCAACAATAATCTTAAGCGCTATAATTTTATCTCCAACTTTATTAATTTTTATAACATTATCTTTTAAATTTTTATCTATAATTACACTTACATCATCTCTAGTGCAACTCTTACCTCAATACCAAAGTTTAAAACCTAAGTTATCAATCTGCTTGGGCTTTTCTCCAACCCATTTAGTTTCTTGAACACATAAGATATTTATCTTTCTATGAATCATAATATCAACTGATTCCATTAATTTATCAGTACCTATATTCCAAGATCTTAAACTAATATTAGTTTCATAGACTAACTTCTATACATGTATTCATATCTGTATTCGTATGTAATGTGAGACCCTTGCTTATTTGACATAACACGCGGGTGTCGATGTAGGGGCCCTTGCACACTTTTCATTGTATTCAGACCATACAGATGTATTCATATGTAATGTGAGACCCTTGATTATTTGACATACCACGCGGGTGCCAGTGTAGGGGCCCTTGCACACTTTTTATTGTATTCGGACCATACAGTGCATCACTTTCAGGGGACACCCTAGCACTTACACAATGATCAAAATGATTCATTTCATGATTTTTTCAACAAGTTTTATGCTGGTTTTCGACTACCTAACACAACCCTCTGCTTTTCACATCTTAGCTTGAAACCGACAATGCCAATGACATCCGATAAATATCACATATATAAAGAATATTTAAAACACCATCCTCACTTAGGAATTTTTACAAGAATGTTATGGCCAATTATAATAAAATAAATCATAGTAATTGTCTTCAAGAGACCCTTATAGTGGCTAATATAATTGCATTCATCTAGAACATGGTTCTATGAAATTATATCCTTTGGAGCCTAATAGCAATATTGCTCATTTAAATAGCTAAATGAACTACATTAGAATTGTGGTATTGCTATCTCCATCAAATATGTCTAATTTCAAAGAATTTTGAGTAATAGATAGTGTTACTATAAAACCTGCATTATGTCCCTTTGTTGTAAGACCCTTACCTTTTAATAATTTTTCAGCATATTTTATCCATACTAATTCAACTAATATGCATATGCATCCCTCACCATACATCCCCCCTTGTCCAAACGAAGAGAGCCATCTGTCTTCTTTCATGTTTTCTCTATTCCATTCATGTGGTACATAATTTTTTTACTCTTTATTAATCTAAAACAATTCTTAGTCATTCCATTAAATGAAAAAAAAGGTCTCTAGGTTGCATGAAGTTGCATTAAACTAACCCTTTAATGCTTCAAATTCTAGTATATATAGCCCCTTCAGTGATAGAAAAACAAAATCCTTGTGATTTTATTACAATTTTTTATTAAGCCATTTTACATTTTTTTTCTTATTAGAAACAAAGATCTATAAAAGAAAGAATATCCAAAAGGCAGAAGATTTTGCTATTCCAAGTAATCATCCAATTAAATGTATTCTATATTATAGATCAATGGTTGTTTCTCATCGATGTATGCATTTATGATCCCTCCATATTTTCCTTATGTTATTTTAGTTGAAGGTTGCCATGCATTCACATATATACCAACATCTACCACAAATGCTTTTTTATTTTAGGATCCTGATGATATGAAATAATGTTGTGCAATTCTAAGCATTTCTCAAAGATAGCTCAAATATTTAACCTTTTTAATATTTCTAAGTATTTCTAGATTGAATGTTTTAAGAACTCTAGAAGAGAACTCCTCTTCACTCATGATTTTGATGCACTCAGTTATACGAACAAATTATACCAATTAATGTAGTAAATCTTAAATAATGATGTTTGTTATATATTTAGTTTGAAATTAATATGTTGATGAAAGATTTCATGGCCCAAACATCCACAACAAGAATAACGCAAATTAACGGTTGATCCTCAGACTGATTTATTTAGTCGGTTAATTAGCGTCCGAAATTGCAATTAAATTTTCAACATTTGCATTAGTGGCTAAAAATTCTGACCCTTCAATTTAGAAGTAGATTTTGCGGCTAAACATTCAACCGCAATATAATTTACTTAAAACTAGCTGCTTACCGTGAGAAATTTTTGTCATAAAGCTTTTGTGGTCGATTTTACAGCTGAATTTTTGTTGTGATAAAAATTACTTAAAAGTGGTTGCCTACCGGTGGCAATTTCAGCAGCAAATTATTTGCGTCTAAAAGTTGAGTTGCATATCAGTCACTAATATCTTTTTAACCTAATCCACACACACTACTCTCACACTTAGCATTTCGTCCTGGTTTCAAATAGGGCTCTAGCGAAGTTGAGGGGATTTCTCCTCTCTGTCAATGCTCTCCAACTTTGGTCTCTAATGACGCTCCGACCCCCCCAAACGGCAGCCGCTTGCCACACTCTCCACAAATTTCAAACCATGAATTGTTTGTGTGTGTGTGCTTGAATGTGTGTGCATAGGCGTACATGTGGATGTGTCAGTCTCCGCCTCAATCTCTGTGCACATGTGGGTGCATGTTGGTGCTTGTGTGTCATGTGTGTGGGAGTCTCTCTCTCTCCCTCTCTCTTTCTGTATAAATCTATTTATTTATTTATTGATACCTTTGTATGTGAGTGTGTTCGTATAAATGTGTGTGTGCGCTATTTATTTATTTATTGATACCTGTGTATGTGAGTGTGTTCGTATAAATGTGTGTGTGCGTATGAGATCTAAATACATATATAACAGTTGGGTGGTATGTATGTAAATGAGCCCCTTTTGTTTTCAAAGTGGTGCTATGATTGTGTCATATAAAATAGTTAGGTGTTATTTTTTCTAATATGCCATTTTAAATCATTTTCTTACATAACTTTGTATGAAAAATTCAACTTAACTGATGAATGAATTATTGAAATGTCAACTTTCTTTCAATATAATCAATAATACCTCCAAAATTAAAAAGTCGTTTATTACCTTCCATTGTAGTCAACAATAGAGATAAATTTGTTATGAATGTAGTTATTTATCTAATATGCCATTTCAAATCATTTTCTTACATAACTTTGTATAAAAAATTCGACTTAACTCATGAATGAAATATTGAAATGTTTTATCTTTATATCAAAGATCATTATTTCAATATACTAACTAATACCTCCAAAATTAAAAGTTGCTTAATGCCTTCTAATGTAGTTAACATTTGGGATAAATTGTCATTATAAATTATATGATCTTGTGAAAGTAAGCAATAGCATGAAAATAATTTTGTTTAGGACTAGCCATATATAGCTCAATCTTAAGATGAACAAGATGTCATTTTAGCCCAATTTTGCACTTACAATATTTACAATATCAATATTTAAATTTTTTATCAAATTTCTCTCATACAAGTTAAACTGAGAGCACTTGCTTTTTATTTTCAAATCCATTCTAATCTAGTGCTAGATTAACAAGTTGAGCAATGTTGGGAAGGAACAAAAATTAAATTATATGTGGTAGTCGCTTCTTGAATTATAAATTTATTAATAACTGGTATCATTGATCTAAAAAAATTAGTAGAAAAATAGGGTCTCCTTTTGGCATTTTTGTGATACCAATAACTTACATCTCCACTAATTGAGCCATTTGCTCCATTGGAATGAACATGTTAGACTACCTACCTTGAGTGAGTAAGCATGCACAAGGAATAGCATCCTATATAATGGCAAACTTGGCTCTTCTTGTTTTGATTTAAACATTCAAAGCTTAAGATTTAATTAACGCAACATGTGCATTTGATGCACCACTTACAACAATAGGCTATTTGTTGCATTTCATGTGATGAGAAAACTTGGTATCATAAGGAACCAAATTGAATGTTTACTCATTTGGTTGTAGCACTAATAAAATTAATCTAGTACTAGCAAGTGGAACTCTCCTCAAGTTGAATAATGAATGAAATTGTCTACATGTCGATTAACCACTAATAATTTCCTAGAAGGTCAGAGGGTTAGCTACTTAATATAAGTAATCCTTATGTTTTAATGTGAAACTAATTAAGTGATGCATATATTTATGTTTTCTTTAGCTGGAATGACATTCAAGAAATGAAAAGAGAGACCCTACTCAGCAAAGTCATAAAGAAAGTATGGGTTCTAAAGAACCTTTATGTGCTCTCAAACCAAAATAGGATAAAAAATTTTAAAAAGGTAAATTGGAACATTATATTTTGGCACAATTTTGAAAGCTATCTCTCTTCTAAGCACTTAATTTTCCCACTTGTAATGGTCTCCCAAAAGCATAATCACTTATGGTCACTTCTCCATTTATCATAAGCACTTTTGATTAAGGCAATTAAAATTGGCTCTCTTATAAAAGTATTATTACCTATGTTTCTTAGGAGTAATAATAGTATTTCTTCGGCATGTAAAAAGAAAAGTATTAACTCTTGATTTGAAAGAGTTATGTTTACGACATGATTACTCATCCATTCGAAATTCTATAATTTTATCATCCCAATACATAGTGAATCATGATTTACTTAGTCAATAAATATTGTTAAAGTATTAACTCTATGATTTGAAAGAGTTATGTTTACGAGATGATTACTCATCCATTCAAAATTCTATAATTTTATCATCCCAATACGATAGTGAATCATGATTTACTTAGTCAATAAATATTGTCAACCCATTCTAACCCAAAGATCTCTATTAATAATTATGGGTTGTGTTTTCTAAGAAAATCTTATAAATATGTGATCCGAGTTAATTGATCAATTTTAAATCAAAATAGGATGCCAAAGAGCTTGATGCTTTATCATATGCATCAAATATTATCTAAAGATGGCCTTTAAGGAACATATTTTATGTTTATCATAGCATAACATTAAAGTATCAATTTTATGAATCATAACCTACTTAGTCAGCTTTATTGTAATCGTGAAATGATGATGCAAATCTTTTGGCTTTGCACCAAATAAAAAATTAATATTTATCACATCATGAGATAACTATCAAACGTCATTTGAATTAATATTAGCTACTAAGCTATGGCTAATCAAAATTTAATTCCAACACTTAATAAATATGAAAGGTTGGCCTTTTCTAAAGCATAGAGATATGGATGCTTTGGAATGTTATAGTTTTTGTTCGTTGATATTTGAAGAACTATTTAAGGACAACCAACCAATATATTCATAACTCAAGAAGGGCAACACTCAATTGAAAGAATTTATTTTGACTTCCTTATAGAGGGTAGTACATCTTAATATATCTTGTGTAGGAAAATTGAGGTCTTTGATTGGTTTACAATTAAAGTCACACCGTAGAAAATAGGATCACACCGATTCTTGAAGTCCAGAATAAAATATCAAGTAGAAACTTACAACAAAATAATCATAGAAAAACACACCAAAATTCAACGTGAAAAAATCCCGAGAATGAAAAAAAACGACAATCACACCACACCGAAATTTTATTATGAGAGTAGAAATCTACATAAACTTGTACCATCCAAATCTTTACTTCACCACTAGAACAAACAAGAATTTTGCTCCAAATCCCCTCTTGATTGAACAAATAAAATTGCACGTCGTAAATTCGCCTCTCTCAGTACACTGCACCTTCTTTATTATCGATATAAAACCTTTCAAAATCGCACGTGTGAGAGATTTCACCACGAGAGAGAGAGAGAGATCACACTTCGTTGCTATGAATCGAAGACTTAAAAACTAGATTGGGAGAAAAAAATGCATGCAGCGTAGTTACACTGCTCCTCGGTGTAATTATGTTTACCTCTCTGTTTCAAAGCCTAGAATTGAAAGAGTTGAGGCGTAGCTACACCACTATTTGGTGTAATTACAACATCCGCTATGTACGAAGCCCGGTACGAAGGATAGAGCTACCAATCTTCTAGGAGTAGTTATGCTGACTGAATTCTGTTTGAGACTGTGGGTGCTCCTTTAGGCTCCCTATCTCAATAAAATATAATTTCTTTTGCATGTTTGTCACTTGTCCTGATTTCGGAAAACATAAAATGATAATTTCAATATTTTTTTATCAGGTATCCTCATTATGAACCCAAATTTTCACATTTTTCAGGTTCACTAACTTAACCCCCTACATAGCATGCTTAGGGACAATTTTTCATTAGGAGTATAATTAAAAGAAGATAAATCTAAAAGTGCCTATATTTTAACCCCCTAATAATCAATTGTTAGGTTAAAAATTTTTATAACTCTGACAACTGAAGTTGGGATTTTAGTTAATGCTTTTGATTAATCACAACAGAGACATTGAGGAGGATCAAGATCATTTAAAATGGTTAGATAACAGTCCCCTACTTCGGTTTTTTTTTTTTTCTTCTTGTGCTGACATTAATGTTTTTGAACTACTGTTTTTTTTTTTTTCTTCTTCTTGTGCTGACATTAATGTTTTTGAACTACTTCAGTTGCTGCTCCATTATGTTAAGAGCTCTGCTCAAATTTAAAATTTGTTTCTTCTCTTGTTTCGTATCATTTGATGTATGTCGCCGAAATAAAAAAATTTTTCTAAATCCCTCATAATCGCCTTTACTGAAACAAATTTTAAAATTTAGATGAGAAATTATAAACAATAAACAATGAATCGTCAATGATAATATGTGGGGCACATGATTTCCATCCTTGATTTCACGAATTTAAACTGAGAGAAGGAAATGTTTTCGCCTAAGAGAATTCATAAAATAACTAACCTAATGCAATCTTTTTTCTTCTGAAAGAAAAATCCCTTTCAGTAATATTGCCAAATGTTTAGCATTACTCCAAAGATCAAGTGTGCATTCAAAATATGTGAAATCAGATACGTACATTTGTTTTATGATTACCATTTCTCGCTTTTGCCAATATAAAATACAAATAATGTACCTTTTTACGGAGCTCCTCCATTTGATCCAGCATTATTTGTGTCTGCATAAAATGTCAGCAATAGCACTATTGCACATAAGTATTTTAAAAACTGAATTTATATTTACGCTTAAAGCTCTAGTGTCAGTAAGGCAACTTCTTATGTCGCATTGGACTTAATTTAAAAAGTTCTAAATGAAATAATTTATATTTTAATTAGCGTCTCATACGCATTTCCTACATGAGCCTTGTGGAACAAATTTAGAAAAAATATTACGCAAATTTTTTGTATCCCATGTGCAATTCTGGGCTTTTGCATGCTCACAAATAAGAGGGTTTTACTCAGTTTTGGACTATTTCAGCCAAATATCAAACATTTAGGGACTGTTCGGATCATTATTGGTTTATATATATATATATATATGTATATATATTTATATATTTTATTTTATTGTTATGCTTTATTTTTTTTATATTTTTATTTAAAATGAAACATACTTGATATGTTATAATATATTTAGTAAAAACACTCAACATAATTTTTAACTTTATTTTTAAAATCAATTTTTTTTAAAAAATAAATTATAAAAGCATGTAAAAAAATTACTAAACAATATGATTTTAAAATAATTGCAAAAAAAAAAAACAAGTGATCCAAAAATAATTGATAATATAGATTCGATGATCTATAAACGGGAAAAATGTTGGGTGTGGATAAGACAAGTGTAGATCGGTGGTATTGCAGCAATATAAGATGTAATACCACTACAATTCCACCCAAATACTATTGTCTGCACGTACGTCTGGTTTAGCAATATTTGCTCTTTGTGACTAATATGAAGCTCATATAACAGCCCATTTACATTGGATTTTAATTTATTAAATAAATAATATTATCATTATTAATTTTTTTTTGGCATAAGATTTACATATTTCCATGCACATAACATCTCAATCTAAAACACATACCTAATCCTAAAGTATTAAAATAATATTAAAAAAAGTACTAAAAAAGAAATTGAGGTATGTGTGTGTGTATATATATATATATATATATATAATGTGTGTGTGTGTGTGAAAATGTCAATTTTTCTTCTCGGATATGCAAAAGAAATGAAAGCTACAAAAAAGTAATTGAAGTCAACTGGTTGGTGAAATATTGTGATTACAAATTTCATTTTGAAAATAGAAGATATTAGAATAATATTAGAATCATATCTTAGAAACTCATATTAAATTTCGAAAAATATTTTCTAGTTATTCGAATAAACATGTAATAATTATAATTTCACCAATTGTAGTTCAAATCAAACCAACCAAGAAATCAAGTCTAAAAGCACCTTTCTTTGCCTGGCCTGTGATAAAGCAGATTCAAGTTGCCGCTCCAACTGCTGTAATTCCTTTACGTTCAAGGGTCCAAGGTCCTCTCCAAGTAAATTCCTTCAGAATATACATCATCATAATTTTTTTATTTAGAAGTATTCCAAGAAAATATAAGTTAGCAACTATAGTAGTTGACTGGCTGGTCAAGAATATTCCATTTTTCATATCAAAGAAGTCACTCATAAGGGGATTTTGGCTGCTTGTAGATAAAACCACGTTCTTCACTTTTTTCATTTTAAAATACTTTTACTTTCAATCAATTAGTTTGCATGTGAAAAACAAAATCACAGTAGTTGAGGGGTTTATGGGTACTTAAAATTTTTAATTTCTTAATTCCTCGACACAAATAATGGAAATTAACAATTTTCATCATTTTGAAAACATTTTATCAACCGACAATCAATGAAATAGGCCCTACAAAATGTTTTTCCCATTTTAGGACTATTTTGCATGTTGACATCAAATTTGAGGTTATGTTTTTAGCAATTTTTACCTGTTTGGTTTCATGTTATGTTAAAATAGCAATTATATAGGTAATACCTTTGTCATGCTTTGATAACAAGCAAAACATAGAAACAAGACGAGTCAAGCCCAAGTCACCCTCAACTTTAGCTTGTACTTGGCAAAATTAAATAAGCTAGACATCCATCTCAAGCTTATATTTAAGTTGGCTCATAAACCAACTTAGTTTTCTATGAAAGAAAGAAGATGATTATAATTTAGAGATAATTACGTACATAGCAACCGCAACATTGTAATTTAAAAAATATAGACCCCAATTGGTATTTTTAACTATCAAACCAAGTTATTTATACTTGTCACGATCAAACCATTAAGAATTTGATAAAAATGAAAAACATGGGTGGAGTTTTATAATGAATTTTGATATTTAAGTGAAAATTTAAAACATGGATGAAAGAGAGTGTTGGATTTGCAAATAGCAATGTTACGAGTGCTAGGTATGAAATTGTCTCTATAATATAAGCATTGCTATAATAAGATCATGATAAAAATAATGTGAGTTTAGAAAAAACATGGAAAGAAATTACTTAGTTATTCCTAAACAAATTAATACTTAATCAATAAATTCAAATATGTGCAATGAGCGAGCTTACGAGTTAATGAGTTTATAATAGTGTTGGTTCAAGCTTGACTCATTAGCTGATTAAGCTCATTCCGAAGTAATTTGATGAGTCGACTGTGTTGGACCACCAATCGACATGACTCACACCTCTCACTTAGCCTACATCAATTTTTTTTAATTATTTTTTTATTTAGATAAATGATAACAAGAAAAAAATTTAATCACTTGCGGCAATTCTTTATTAGCAAGCAATATTATCTTAATAATGCAGTGTTTGGTTGCGTCCCGGATTTACGTTAAGTAGGATTTAATAAATTTGATAAATCAGGATTTAACTATTTATTGAATTCACAATTTAACTGAGGAACTCTGAAAAGCCAATCTTCTTAAATTGTATGCGAATCGGATTTAATAAATCTAAATTTAGGTCGAAAATCAAATGGAACCATCGAATGTTCAATTTAATGGAACTCAAGATTTAAATTTATATTTTTAATGTTTAGCTGAATTTATGTTTAGTTCATGGATAAATCAGAATTAAAATACACTACCAACACCCCCTAAAGCCTCTATTTTACTTCACCACATCGTAAAAAATTCAAAAGACCTAGATGATTAAAACATGCCATACTTTGTTGTAAGTACTACTATGTTTAGCTGAATTTATGTTAAGTTCATGGATAAATCAGAATTAAAATACACTACCCCTAAAGCCACTATTTTACTTCACCACATCGTAAAAAATTCAAAAGACCTAGATGATTAAAACATGCCATACTTTGTTGTAAGTACTACACAGTTTAATGACGAAAGAGTGGCAAAGACTCTCCCCAAACCGACAGGGAAATTAATCCACTAATAAAAATTAAAAAAAAATGTTTCTCTTCGCGTTTTTCTTTCAAGGTGTTTTTAAAAACCTTCACATACCTGTGGGAGCGTTGTAATGAATCGAACTTTGCCTTCAGTTTGGATACTTCTTGATACCAGCTCTAATACATTAAAAGTAGCAGAAAGTTGAGTGATTAGTTGCATCTCATCCACATAAGAGCATTTCGATGCTGAATAAATGATAGAAGTTTTTTTTAATTAATGCGCAGAAAACATTCTACTACTGGAGTTGTTTCAAAAATTTTATAATCCTTAACTAGTAAATTACATCAGGTCCCTACTAAAAATTTGTCCAGAGAAAAATCTAACGAATGATGAGTCGCTTTTAAAAATGATACAGAATAAAACCTAATACCATCATATTGCATTCAGTTATCATGTTTTAAAACCAGCTAACCAGACAACCCGAAACCCTTGTCGTCATTAGATTCTTACTTCTTTTCCATTTTCTCCTCCATTTACGGTGCTACAGCAGGAGGCGTAGTATTAACACTGCCACTATCACCGACGGCAGCACCTGCAACTGCAACGGAGAGAGTAGAGGAGAAAAGTAATCCCTTCCCCTTAAATTTAGCGAATAGAAACTCAGTGTTCTCATCATCAGTCTCAACGCCAACTGATTCTCCAGGATGACCTTCAGATCTCCAGCGGATAGATTAGTGTTTCCCCCAAGGATAGAAAGAAAACATGCAACAATAATCCACACTTTGGGACGTTTCGAGCTCAAATGAAAGCGCCCATGAGAGAACGAGCATAATGCGCTCTATAATAGGGTTAGGGTTTTGAGATTACCCTGCGCAAATATATAAATAGTCTGCAAATGAAAGCCGTGTTACATATAACGGGTGACAACGATCCAATTTCTAAATGATTCAGTATCGTTTCGAAGCCTTGGTTGGAAATGTGCGTGTAACTTGAATTGTTACAATTTTTACCTGACTCAACTTAGAATTATCTCTTGTCATGATCAGAGCGTGCCTGAAATCATGTTTTTTCTGCACTGTTTAATACACATAGAAGTTTAATTATATTTTATATAAATTTTTGTAAATGAATATATGTTGTATTAAATTTAGGAAACAAGAAGCCAATTTTGAACCGGCTCAATCTGACCTAGAGTCTGTTTGGGACAGCTGTAATTTATTGAATAATCTGCTGATAAACTGATTAAAAATAATCTGCTGATAAGCTATGTGTGGTGGCTATTATAAATTTTATTTTTTTGGAAAAGTAAAATTGTTGCCAATAAGTTGCTACCGCACCTAGATAGGCGTGGTGTGAAAACATTGTTTTCTGCGTTTTGAAAACACATAAGCTGTCAGAACGCAGTTTACCCAAGAAGTTAGGCACAAGTCAAAATTGGCTCAAATATTAGAATTAGGCTTGTGAAGCGGCTCATTAATTTGGTTCAATCAAAGTAAAAAATCAATTCATTTGTCAAACAATGATTGTGGGGCCCAAAGTTAAAATCCTCCATACATTGATTTATGCTAACTGTAAAAATTCAATTTTAACTTTTTGGTGGACTTTTAGTACAGATTCTAGTAATGTTATCTATTTTTTTGCAACAATTTTTTTCAAGAAAATAAATGTTCACATTAATTCAATTATTCGTTTATTATCTATATGATTATTATTAAATTTTTTTCAAATGAGCTAAAGCTAAAATAATGATTTAAAATTGAGTAGATGCAATTGAAAGTGACTAAGAAGATTGTTCCCATGCAAAGTAAAAGCTTGAGAAATGATGATTAATGTGTGAAGAAAGAAATTAGAATCTATAATTAATGTTGGAGTGATTACGATGGATAAAATATATTAAGATATTATCATTCTTGTTTCTAGTGCAAGTTCTAATAAGAGATAGAACATAGAAAACAAAACCAATCTACAAAGTTTAGCATAATGTTTCATTAAATAAAAAAATTAAAAGAAGTTTGTTTGAAACCTAATGAAGTCCCCTTTCATTTATTATGGGAAAGTTACAAGAAATTTTAAGATACAATAAGTATACAATTTATATAAAATGGCCAAGATGAAACAAAAAACAAACAAAACAATGTGAGAATAGACATAAGGATTAACTAGGCTAAAAGAAGAAAGAAAATATAATCAAAAGGCTATAGCTTAAATATCATCCACGATATATATAAGAAGATGATCTTCAAGAAAGCAAGACTACGAGTACATAAGAAATTTAGTATCCTAATCAGAACTAGTATAATTATAAAAGTCTTGAGATGATGACCTTGTAAATCTAAGTATTTTCACATAAATCTTCATATGACTAATACCCTCACTAAAAAGAAAGCTTCTTTTAAAAGAAAAGGTTCATGCAATATAACTCTTTTATCAAATTTCTTTCTAACTTCCATTTTATGTAGATATGACCTCTCATCTAACCATATATTTGAGTAACAAAAGTCTAAAATCTCAAAATCAACAAGATGAGAGTGCTCAAGTATAAGAAGAACTACCTACAGTGGAAATTTATCACGACTAGAAAGATCTAGGGGGCCACACTACTTGGTATTACAAAGGGAAGCTTCTTGACATCAGCTAGTGAATGAGCATCAATAAAGTAATACTAAAGTACAATATCAAAATAGGTTCAGAGAAGCATTTTGAAATTGAATCAAAATTGCCATAAGAGAATGGATTAAGATGTCAACAATTGAATAAGTTCCTCATGGAAATTAATGATGATGATCAATGTCCTCCCAATGTCATTCACATTCTTGTTGACCTCATTTTTCAGTCAATATTTTTTCTTAGTTTATATATAATCCCATCAAGACATGGGACCTCCCTCCTAATATCACCAGATGACTGAATTGAGCTCAATAAACTATGAATTGAACCTTAGTTCAACAAAAACTTTAGTTAACTCTAATCTAACCTAACATTAAAATTTAGCTAAATAAAAGTAAAATCAACCAAACTAAAACGGAACCTAACATAACCAAATTTCAACCAAGGTAAATGTGATCTATAAAAATCTTTAATTTAATCAATCAAAACCCATTAAAGTTTTCACTCAAAATCCAACAAATTTACTCTTCTAAAGTGGGGCACGTATTTTGACTTAAATTTTCATGACATGGGGAAAACTTTAACCAAAAAATAAATACATCATTTTTCTAAAGTTTTTCTCTTTTAGATGAGCTGGGATTGTCATTTTGGCTTTAATCACCCCACCACTTGTGCCTCAAGATGGCACACTCGCACCACCCCAACACTTTGGGTGCACCTTGTCCTCAATGGATTTGCACCCATGAAACCACAACATTAAAGTCCTTGCACTGAACAAGGTAGCACCTAGGTGTACCTATATCGTTTAATATAGAGGGTGGCATACCTGTGTCGTTGGGTGGTGCACCAACAACGCTGTCTATCCAAACTTCTCTGCTCAATTTCAGAGAGCCAACCTCTCCCTCCTATAGCCCCCACCACCTTTACTCTTTATTTTAACCACTCACTCTCCTTTAGACAGAAGAAGCGGCCATTTCCTTCCTCCCTTTAGCTTGCTCCCTCACTCGCCTCTAATTGTGCTCTATGGCCTTTTTATACTTCAGTGTAAGCTCTCTTTCCTTCAAATTCTTATGCTTATTTTCTCGTGCACTTCTTCTTCATACCACTTCTCTTCTCTTCTCTTCTTTTCTTTTCTACTTCTTCTACTTCACACCAAATATTCTTTTTGCTTCTGATTTTCTATTTTCCTTTCCACTTTTCTTATTCTCCTTTTTTACTTGTAAATCTCCCCCTTTTCGTTCATGTGGCTTACCCACACAAAATTCATCTCAATAGAAATTTATTTTTAAATAGTCGTTATTATGTGAATTAGCATTGCCCCATGTGTTTCTATCATACAAATATCTTTTATGTCATGTGAAATACTTAGAATCCTAGTTAGTTTATATATGTTTTTTCTTCATGTTTAAAATGTATATGTGAAACACTTAGACACTATGCTTAGTTTATGCCATATGATCTTCATGTATTTTCTCCTTGCATGTATATACATATATATACATACATATATATATATAT